>NC_079458.1:963527-1078527 GCF_903798145.1 Danio aesculapii
AGGTGTTCTGGGTGGTTGTAATACATCCTGAGTGGTTTCTATGTGATTACTTGGTTGCTAAGCGGTTGCTAAGGATTCCTAGGTGTTTAAGTGGGTTGCTAAGGTGATCTGGGTGGTTGATAAGGAGCCTTGAGAGTTTTCAATGTGTTTACTACTGTAGGTTTCTAGTATATTGTCATAGATATATACACTAGATATCGCATACGAACCCTGAGCATTAGAGTTGTAATCGGGCCATAAAAGTTAGGCCCGACAGATTTCGGCCCGAGCCCAACAAGTACATTTTGATTGACAGCTTTTTTAAAAGCCGGAACCCGTTTACAGCCCGACATTATTCAAATGTGCACCTGCACACAGCTCTTTAGACTTTTTTCAAGATTGAGTCGTTGAGTCGTTTTAACATTATTTATTCATAACAAACGTAGGCTATAGACCACTAAGAAGATAGAACAAAGAAATAAAATAGGTCCTCTGTAACATCGTAACATCTCAGCACTCTAAATAGGCCTAGGAACATTCACTAAGCCTTTAAATTGGCCAACACACCAATAAAAATAAGTCTTTCCTAACTAATCCCATTAAAATAAATCCTAAATTATGATGGGTATTTGGCAATAATGAAATTAAGATAAAGCTCTCCGGGATTTGTTTCGCCACTTCTCTTCACAATCTGGCCTTAAGGTGAAGGTGAAGCTGAATAATAAAAGAATAATGCCAACATTAGTCTATATACTCTGTCTACATTATGTATTTATGATTTAATTCATATTTAGTTATGATTTGAAACCCTTTACTCACCAAGATTAGCTACGTGCTTTTATGGAGGAACATTGCTGAATCCACTGTAGATGGCTTTAGCGCAGTCCTGGCTTCATTGCTGTTTAGCGCTCCACCGTAATACGCAGTGCACACTGAATAAAATTACTCAAAGATGATTCCTTGGATTTACTCAATTTTTTTTTACGTTAAGTGTTTGTAAACAATTTATTTGGGCTGATTTTAAACAAACAAATTAAGTTGAACATTGCTCGATATAATTTGTTTATTTAAATTCTACCTATTTTACCTTTTTACCTTATACCTCTTCAGCTGCTTCAGAACGCAGCAGCACGAGTGGTCTTTGATGAACCCAAAAGAGCACATGTCACTCCGCTACTCACCCGTTTGCACTGGCTGCCAGTTGCTGCTCGCATCAAATTCAAAGCTCTGATGTTTGCTTACAAAGCGACCTCTAGCTGTGCTCCTTCGTATCTGCTCTCACTTCTGCAGATATATGTGCCCTCCAGAAACTTGCGTTCTGTGAATGAACGTCGCCTCGTTGTTCCATCCCAAAGAGGGAAGAAATCACTTTCCCGAACTCTCACATTCAATCTGCCCAGTTGGTGGAATGAACTCCCTAACTACATCAGAACAGCAGAGTCACTTGCTGTCTTCAAGAAACGACTAAAAACTCAACTGTTTAGTCTCCACTTTCCTTCATAATCTGTAACTGCCTCTCTGGCTATATCACTAACTGTGCCCTTTTTTGTTTGCTGTGACTCTCTCTCTCTCTCTCCAAAAAAAAAAAAAAAATTTTTACTAATGCTTTGCTTCTTACACTTTACACACCTGAAACTTGTCTATAGCACTTGTTCACTGCTGCTCTTATAGTTGTGTAAATTGCTTCCTTGTCCTCATTTGTAAGTCGCTTTGGATAAATTCAACACAAATAAATTGTTTGCAACAGTTTTGCATATAACACTTTTTTCAGTGTATGAACGACCACAGAAATACCGTGGCAGCTAGAATGATCGTTCTTATTGAACTGGCGGCTGGCCTGACCGTGCTCTTTTTGACTTCTCTGTCATCATTTGTTTCACCTTTGCAGGGATGGAGTTTAATGTTTGTAACAAATGATTTGATTACTTTCTTGCGCTAATCGAAATGCATCAAATGACTGTTCATTTATTGCGCAAGCCCGAGCCTGGCCCGACCCAGTCTAAAATGATAGAAATTAAGCCCGAACCCATCAGGTTCCTTCAGCTCTACTGACCTAAAGATCTTCAGCTCTACTGAGCGTCAATAGCGCCGCCACATTTGTACAGTTCTCCCAGGACAAACGTCATTCAGCAGCACTAGTCAAGACTAAAGCCAATGTGAAGATACTGGACTTTAGCGCTCTGTACCGGTGTAGTGAGAGCAAACTAAGAAAACCAAGCATACAGAACATTTCAGATTTCATTTTTTATGTTTTTGTGTGTTACGAACCTTTGTGCTCAACACGTATCGTTATTGGTGATTATACAGTCTCTCACTGCACTGATCATGAGGCAAGATAGCACCAACTTACACTAAATACTAGGCTTATGCTAGTTTTGTTGAATAAAATAAGCAAACAATGTAAATGAAATATGACATCAAGATGCTGTGCTGCCAGAAACTGGTATTACTGTCGGCTAACTGAACGAGTCGTTTATAAAGGAGATTCATTCACAAGCGAATCGATCTCTCCATTAGAATGAGAAGGGAAAGCAGGAGAGGGGGGGGGGGTGTTTCAGGACATGGATTAGATCAATGGTTACAGGGAGGGAGGATAATACATCTCCATGCACACAAACACACACTATTTATCCGCAATGTCCATGCAGTCACTTATCCATCGACAGTGTTGGGCAGTAGCGTCGCTACAAGTAGTGACGTTACTAGCTTAATCACATTTCTCAGTAGCATGGCGGTAGCGTCGCTACTATCGAAATCAAATAGCTTTTCAGTAGCGAAGCTTTTTTATTAGTCAAGTAGCGCAGTAGCGTCCACAAAGCTACATTTACTGATCGCGGATCAATAAGTGACATCATCGACATTCACTGAGCTGTGAGCCCGGTGTCTAGCCGATGAAAGTAAATCCTTATGATGGCGAGAAGGACGATTTCTTCTTCTACCTGTTTTACGGTGTTTGACACCAAGTTTTTGGTGCGTTACTGCCACCTTTGGTTGGTGACGTCACCAACCGAAACTTGCTTGATGGAAAGATGACTGAGGGAGAGAGATATTTCTGAAGCAGGATTCCTCGTGGCCATACCTCGAGAAGTACTTGTTAAGATGCAATAATTGAATTTCTGATGCTGTGCTCAAAAAATACTTTAGTATATATATATATATATATATATATATATATATATATATATATATATATATATATATATATATATATATATATATATATATATATATATATATATATATATATATATATATATATATATATACTAAATATACCACACACACACATACACACAACATAATGCTTATTCCAAAATATTTCCCTTTACTATAAATTACTATAGTACTTTAATTGTGTTACACCTGGTTTTATTGGATTTTTTTGTTTTAGCTGTTATATACTATAATGTGTTTCTGGTTAGTTCAGCATATGATTTACAGTAAATGAACTGAACTATTCTACCTCATATGATTCATTGACAGTTTTATTGATCACTTAGATATGATTGACTTGGATTTAAGCTGCTTCGATTTATAAATGAAAATTGTAAAAATAGCTAAGATGTGGCGAAGCTACTTTTGCCATGTAGCTTTTAGCTTAGCTTGCTACATTTCTCAGGGGGTAGCTTTTATTGTAGTTAAGCTACATTTTAAGTAGAGTAGCTAATAGCTTAGCTCACTACATTTTTCAAATAGCTTGCCTAACGCAGTCCATCGATGTAGAAAAGTGATGTAAAACTATAATTTTCGTAATTTAAAAAATATTAGCATAATGACCACTGGGAAAACTCCCGATCATACAGTAGATATATGTATAAATGTGTATCTCTGGTTCTGGATGGCCAGTCCTCCACTGCACCTTGGTCCCGCATTCATTTCAAAGGAGCGCTACCCTGTACTAAAATGGCGGCTCTATTGATGCATTCCTTCCAATACACAACAACAGCATAGGCAGCATCTAATGTAAATATCTATGGTATGTTGTTAACATGTTGTGTCATTCCAAAGAAATGTACTTGTATTTTATGCTTGCTGGGTTGCTATGGCGTTGCTAAGATTGTGTTCAAAGTGTTAAGTAAATTGCTAAGGGGTAGCTAAGAATTCCTGGATGTTTTTTTTGTTGTTGTTGTTGCTGCTATGTAGTTTCTTAAATGTTTTTGTGTATTCCTAAATGTTTTAGGTGGTTACTAGGTTGCTAAGGCTTCTGGTTACTAGGTTGCTAAGGCTTCCTAGTATGGTTACTAGGTTGATAAGGTGTTGCTAAGGATATCTGGGTGGTTGCTATGGAGCCACAAGTGTTTTCAAGGTGGTCACTAGGTTGCTAGTGGGTTGCTAAGGAGTTTTAAGTCATTCCAAATGAATTGTTAGTGGTTTTAAAGTGATTACTAGGTTGCTAAGGGGTTGCCAAGGATTCCTGTTTTTGTGGTTAATTGGTTGCTATGCAGTATTTATGGTGTTCAACATATTCCTGAGTGATTTCTATGTGGTTGCTAGGTTACTAAGTGGTTGCTATGTGATTTCTGAATGGTTTCTTTGATGTTACTAGTTTGATAAGGGGTCGCTAAGGGGAGTGAGGTGTTTGCTAAGGAACCATGCTTGTTTTGAAGGTGGTTAGTAGGTTGCTAGTGGGTTGTTATGGTAATGTTAATTCTGAAAACAGTTTTGTCTGCTTCATATTTTTGTGTAAACTTGCGGTGTTTCGTAGGTTGTAGGTTTACGTTATATTGTTGCTATGCAAGGAGTCATGAGTGTTTTCAAGTTGTGTACTAGTGGGTTGTTAAGGTATTGTTATTTCTGAAAACAGTTCTGGCTGCTTCATATTTTTGTGTAATCTGACACAAGTTTTATTTATGGAAAAAAATTCAAACCACTACAGTGTTTGGGTGTTCTGTGTTTGTCTGAGATAACAGCCTTGTGAAAAGGGTCCATTATGACGCGTTTAATGGTCGTCGTGATCTTAAATCCTTGAAAGTTTTTAATATTTTAATTTTTTTTAAACGTGTGAACTATTATATGTATTTATGAATGTATTATATCATCTGTGCGTCAAATCACAAAAATCAAATTACCGATTATGTGAGCCATTAATATTGCAGCGTCTACAGGGCGGCACAGTAAAGTTGAGGTTATTCTCTTCTCCGGCTGCCGTCATCAGTCTCACAATTGTATTGCTTTTTTTGAAAGTCTTGATAACACCATCGTGGAGTTTTTCTGTCATTATTTCACCAAATAGGATTGTAAAAATAATATTTGCTGTACTCTCCCATTCACTGCGCTCTAAGTTTACCCAATCATGACGCCTTCCGCTATTGAGAAACGCGGAAATGTGAAAAGGGTCTGTTAGTCTCCCCTACACAAGCTGAAGCTGATCAGTCAATTCTTGTCACATGGCTCGCGGTGCGCTCACAGGATTCATTCAATGGGGTGTGTCTGTTCTGGAAGGCGTCACGCAAGCCGCGCACCTCCATTGGAAACAGCGAACTCTAGAAAAGACGCATTATGTGAACGGCCCCTAAAAGGCTGCCGTCATTTGTGGATTCATGCTGGATTCATCTGATTTGTTGACAAATGGGTTGTGGATCCATTCCTTGGCAGTTCGCGGGTGCTTCACTGGGCTGTTTAACCTCAGCAAAGAAACTTTCCAAAGACGTCAGTTTCTTACTCATTTTGCTGCTAGTGGGTTAAATTTTGGGCACTCAAGTGACCAAGATGTAAGTGAGGGAAACAGTTATTTTTCTAAATAAAAGATTGTTCAGACTCAGATAATTAATAAAACTGAAATAATTTACAATTTCAAACAATTCAAACAAAATTTCAAACAAAAAACAAACAATTTCTTGTGCGGCCCTTTACCAATTGATCCACGTACCTGTATGGGTCAGCAGCCCGGTGGTTGAGAACTACTGTTCTAGATATTCCCGAAAGGCTTCTATGTGGTTACTAGGTCACTGATTACAAGGTTAGTAGGTTGATAAGGGGTTGCTAAGTGGATTTGGGTGGTTAAGGAGTCATGAGTGTTTATCAGTGGTTGATAAGCAGTTGCTAAGAAGATTTGGGGGGTTGCTAAGGAGTTATGAGTAGTTTCAAGTTGGTTACTAGTGGGTTGTTAATGTATTGTTATTTCTGAAAACAGAATTTTTCAGCTTAATCCCTTTATTATTCAGGGGTTACCACAGCGGAATGAACCGCCAACTATTCCAGCATATGTTTTACACAGTAGATGCCCTTCCAACCGCAACCCAGTACTGGGAAACAACCATACACACTCATTTACACACACTCTCATACTCTACAGTCAATTTAGTTGATCAATTCCCCTATAGCGCATGTGTTTGGACTGTGGGGGAAACCGGAGCACCCGGAGGAAACCCACGGCAACACCGGGAGAACATGCAAACTCCACACAGAAATACCAACTGACCCAGCCGAGACTCGAACGAGTGACCTTCTTGCTGTGAGGCGATTGTGCTACCCACTGCACCACTGTGATGCCCCCTGGCTGCTTCATATGTTTGTGTAAACTCTTGCATTATATTTTTCAGCATTCAGAAGTTCACGACATGAAGATTTATTTAAAATAGCAAGCTTTGGGTACTTAATAAACTACCATCAGCGTAATGAGTTGATGAGTGAAACGAACCCCTCAGTTGCATGTGAAGTGTGTTTGCTTCTGTTGTTCTGCACTGAGAGCCATGTGGAGCGCTTTTGACTGACGGACACATTTGCCACCTGTTGTTTGGTCACAGGTAGTGTATGATAAAGGCCGTCGGCTGTCTGAGGTAATGCTGTATTTATAGCAGTGGTCAGTGTGGGTGTTTTTGAGGCATGCAGCACCTCACATTCCTGCAGATGCGGGTCATGCATCCTCTAAATTACTTGGAAACACATGCATGACCAGTTTTTTTCCTCTCTGTCTCCTGCGTTCATGCAGACGAGTGTATTTTAAGCGCGTATAAGTAGGCAGGTGTATGTGAGAAAAATCCAGCTAATAATCCTCGCTTAGATGCGCCACCTTTCCAGTTAATTAAGCGTAGCGCAGGTGGGTGGATGGCAACCGTGTCCTGCGGGAATGAGGACATACGGCTTAGGTTTCATATGGAAGACACAAGGGACAGGCTCCATGACCACAACCATTGATCATAGGGACGATATTCATATTTACGCTATTTTTGGTGGAGAAATCAATGGAGGGTATAGTTTTAACTCATATGTTTTATTAAATATGGAGGTAATAATATTGACCATTCTATTGAATTTAATTTTGTAAAGTGTAATTATTGATCATTGTTTTTTTAATAAAATTGAATATCATATGATTTCCCAGTGATGGGTTGCAGATGGAAGGGCATCCGCTGTGTAAAAACACATGCTGGATAAGTTGGCGGTTCATTCTGCTGTGGCAACCCCTGATTAATAAAGGGACTAAGCCGAAAAGAAAATGAATGAATGAATATTATATGAGGCGATATGGTGGCTCAGTGGTTAGCACTGTGGCCTCACAGCAGGAAGATTGCTGGTTCGAGTCCCGACTAGACTAGTTGGTGTTTCTGTGTGGACTTTGCATGTTCTCCTTGTGTTGGCGTGGGTTTCCTCCGGGTGCTCCGGTTTCCCCCACAGTCCAAACACATGCGCTATAGGGGAATTGATGAACTAAATTGGCCGTAGTGGTTCAGGGTGGTTGTTAGGAGGTTGCTAATGAGTTTTCATGGGTTGTCAGATGGTTTTACTTCATAATGTGTTCTTGAAGGTTGCTAGGTGGTTGGCGGAGGCTTCTGTGTGGTTGTTAAGTGGTTGCTAAGTGATAGTTGTGGTTAGGGATTAGGTGTTATTCGAGGATGCTGTTGTTTAGGTCTTTTCTGTGGTTGCTAGGCAGTTGCTAAAGTGTTTTGGAATTTTTTAGGTTGTTGCTAGGGTATTCAGGGTGGTTGTTAGGGGGCTGCTAAGGTGTTCTCAGTGGTTGTCAGATGGTTCTTGAAGGTTGCTAGGTGGTTGATAGAGGCTTTTGTGTGGTTGCTGGGAGGTTGTTAAGTGATAATTGTGGTTAGGGATTAGGTGTTATTCAAGGATGTTGTTGATTATATGTTTTCTGTGGTTGCTAGAGGGTTGCTTAAGTGTTCTGGAACTTTTTAGGTTGTTGCTAGGGTATTCAGGGTGGTTGTTAGAAGGTCGCTAGGGTGTTCTCAATGGTTGCCAGGTGTTTTTATTTTATAAGGTGTTCTTAGAGGTTGCTAAAGTGTTCTGGGTGGTTGCTAAGCAGTGTTTGTGATTAGAGATTGTGTCTAAGAGAAGTTGCTAAGGTGTTTTCAGTGGTTGTCAGGTGGTTTTCCTTTTGATAATGTGTTCTTGAAGGTTGGTAGGCTAAGCCATTTCTGTGGTTGCTAGGAGGTTGCTAAGCGTTATTTGGGGTTTGAGATTAGGTGTTATTCGGGATGCTGTTGTTTAGGTGTTTTCTGTGGTTGCTAGGCGGTTGCTAAAGTGTTTTGGAATTTTTTAGGTTGTTGCTAGGGTATTCAGGGTGGTTGTTAGGAGGCTGCTAAGGTGTTCTCAGTGGTTGTCAGATGGTTTTACTTTATAATGTGTTCTTGAAGGTTGCTAGGTGGTTGACAGAGGCTTTTGTGTGGTTGCTAGGAGGTTGTTAAGTGATAATTGTGGTTAGGGATTAGGTGTTATTCAAGTATGTTGTTGATTATATGTTTTCTGTGGTTGCTAGAGGGTTGCTAAAGTGTTCTGGAACTTTTTAGGTTGTTGCTAGGGTATTCAGGGTGGTTGTTAGGAAGTTGCTAAGGTGTTTTCAGTGGTGGTCAGGTGGTTTTCCTTTTGATAATGTGTTCTTGAAGGTTGGTAGGTGGTTGGCAGAGCCATTTCTGTGGTTGCTAGGAGGTTGCTAAGTGATAATTGTGGTTAGGGATTAGGTGTTATTTGAGGATGCTGTTATTTAGGTGTTTCTGGTGTTGCAAGGGGGTTGCTAAAATGTTCTGGATTTTTTTAGGTTGTTGCTAGGGTATTTAGGGTGGTTGTTAGGAGGTTGCTAAGGTGTTCTCAGGGGTTGTTAGGTGGTTTTATTTTCTGTTATGTTCTTGAAGGTTGCTAGGTGGTTGCTGAAGCCTTATGTGTGGTTGCTATGATGTTGCTAAGCGTTATTTGGGGTTTAAGATCAGGTGTAATTCGGGATGCTGTTGTTTAGGTGTTTTCTGTGGTTGCTAGGGGTTTGCTAAAGTGTTCTGGAATTTTTTAGGTTGTTGCTAGGGTATTTAGGGTGGTTGTTAGGAGGTTGCTAAGTGTTCTCAGGGGTTGTTAGGTGGTTTTATTTTCCTTTATGTTCTTGAAGGTTGCTAGGCAGTTGGCAGAGCCTTTTGTGTGATTGCTAGGAGGTTGCTAAGTGATAATTGTGATTAGGGATTGGGTGTTATTCGAGGATGCTTTTATTTAGATCCTTTTCTGTGGTTGCTAGAGGGTTGCTAAAGTGTTCTGGAACTTTTTAGATTGTTGCTAGGGTAGGTGGTTGTTAGGAGGTTGCTGAGGTGTTCTTAATGGTTGTTAGGTGGTTTTATTTAATAAGGTGTTATTTAAGGTTGCTAGGTAGTTGCTGAAGCCTTCTGTGTGGTTGCTATGATGGTACAAAAATTTGGGGGGGTTTGAAGTTAGGTGTTATTTAGGGTTGCTGTTTAGGTGTTTTCTGTGGTTGCTATGGGGTCGCTAAAGTGTTCTGAAACTTTTTAGGTTGTTGCTAAGGTATTCAGGGTGGTTGTTAGGAGGTTGCTATGGTGTTCTCAGTGGTTGTCAGATGATTTTACTTTATAAGGTATTCTTGACGGTTGCTAGGTGGTTGGTAGAGCCTTTTGTGTGGTTGCTAGGAGGTTGCTCAGTGATAACTGTGGTTGGGGATTAGATGTTATTTGAGGATGCTGTTGTTTAGGTGTTTTCTGTGGTTGCTAGGGGGTTGCTAAATGTTCTGGAATTTTTTAGGTTGTTGCTAGGGTATTTAGGGTGGTTGTTAGAAGGTCACTAGGGTGTTCTCAATGGTTGCCAGGTGTTTTTATTTTATAAGGTGTTCTCAGAGGTTGCTAGAGTGTTCTGGGTGGTTGCTAAGCAGTGTTTGTGATTAGAGATTGTGTCTTATATTATGAGGTTGTCGTTGTTTAGGTGTTCTCTGTGATTCCTAGTTTTTTTTAGGTGTTTTCTAATGTTTTCAGTGAGATTTTTATGAGGTTGCTAGGGTATTCTGGAGGATTCTAGGTTGTTGTTTTCTGTGTGGATGCTGTGGGGCTGATAAGGAGCTCTGTGTGTTTGCTTGCAGAATGTTCTGATGTTTTGGATGGTTGTTAGCAGGCTCCAAAGTGGTTTCTAATGCGTTCTGCGTTTTGCAGAATGACACACACTCAACTTACAGTAAAACTAGAGGTCGGTAACCCTAAATCTGAGCACTTCTACCAATGATGTTTGCTTAGCAACCCCCAGAAAATGTCATTTAGTGGGCAGAATCTGCTGTGCTGGTATTTTATCCGAGCACATAGCTATAAATGGGCTCCTCCTGTGTTGAAGCTCAATGGCGTCATTAGCTTTCATGGGCTCTTAATGTTTTCTGGAGTGCATTATTTCATTAGCGGAGTCTCGAGTGGGCCTGAAGAGTTTTATTGCTCTGACTGCCATGAAGACTGTATGGAGCTCCAGATAAACAGGACGAGCATCAATCTTATGGCTCCGCCTTGGAAATATAATGGGCTCCGGCGGACGGTCGAGGGCCGAACAGAAAAACGTGATCTTCAGGGGCTCTTCAGGGTTCCTGCACCCTCGTGGCTTACTGCTAATGAATGTGAATAATTGGTGCTTCTAATTGAAGGGGAGGTCTTCATAAAGCCAAGATTAGAGGAGAGAGAGAGAGGGGATGATGAAAGGAGAGATGGATCATCTTACAGTGTTAATAGAGGAGTCACTTCAGCAAGACTACATTGTTTTTTGTTTTATTATAGGCTAAATTTAGCTGCTGTGTCTTGTGAACTGTTAATGATGAGGAGCACATCAGATTCATTTAAGTTTATAGTCTATTACTTGTTTTTACTTTGTTTTTATTTATCTATCTATCTATCTATCTATCTATCTATCTATCTATCTATCTATCTATCTATCTATCTATCTATCTATCTATCTATCTATCTATCTATCTATCTATCTATCTATCTATCTATCTATCTATCTATCTATCTATCTATCTATCTATTTGTCTGTCTGTCTGTCTGTCTGTCTGTCTGTCTGTCTGTTGATCAATCATTCTAATGTTCCATCACTTTATCTATCATTCTATTTATTTAAATATCCATCTTTCTACCCAGCCATCGTTCCATTCATCCATCGTTTTATCCATCTTTCTATTTATTGTTCTATCTGTTTATCCATCTATTGCTCAATCTATTGTTCTTTCCATCATTTCATACATCCATCCATCCATTAATCATCTAGGCATCCATTGTTCTATCTATTGTTCTATCCATCATTATCCCATCCTTTTTTATCCATCATCCCATCTATTCATCAATCCTTCGTTAAATCCATCCATTTATCCATCCATCACCCATTGTTCTTTCCTTTTTTCATCCATCATGCTATCCGTACATCCATCATTTTATCTATCATTTTATGCATCTTTCCTTTGATCTATCATTCTATCCTACCATCCATTCATCATTTTATCCATCATTCCATTCATCCATTCCATCATCCTATCTATCATTTTATCCATCCATCCATCATATTATTCATCATTCCATTGATCCATCCATCATTCCATTCATCCATCCATCATTCCATCATCCTATCTATCATTTTATCCATCCATCCATCATATTATCCATCTTTCCATTGATCCATCCATCATTCCATTCATCCTATCTATCATTTTATCCATCCATCCATCCATCATATTATCCATCATTCCATTGATCCATCCATCATTCCATTCATCCATACATCATCCCATCATCATATCTATCATTTTATCCATCCATCCATCCATCCATCATGTTATCCATCATTCCATTCATCCATCCATCATTTTATTCGTCATTCCATTCATCCATCCATCGTTCCATCATCCTATCTATCATTTTATCCATCCATCCATCCGTCCATCCATCATTTTATCCATCATTCCATTCATCCATCCATCATTCCATCATCCTATCTATCATTTTATCCATCCATCCATCCATCATTATATCTGTAGTTTTATCCATCCATCCATCCATCATTCCATCATCCTATCTATCATTTTATCCATCCATCCATCCATCATTATATCTGTAGTTTTATCCATCCATACATACATCATTCCATTATCCTATCTGTAATTTTATCCATCCATCCATTCATCCATCCATCATTCTATCTAATGTTCTATTCATCCATCCATCCATCATTCTATCTATTGTTCTATCCATTATCCCATCCATTGATCAATCCTTCATTCCATCCATCCTTCCATCCTTCCATCCATCCATCTATCGCTCAATCTATTGTTCTTTCCGTTATTCCATCCGTCCGTCCGTCCGTCCATCCGTCCGTCCGTCCGTCCATCCATCCATCCATCCATCCATCCATCCATCCATCCATCCATCCATCCATCCATCCATCCATCCATTTTTCTGTCCATCCATCCATCCATTTTTCTGACCATCCATCCATCCATCCATTTTTCTGTCCATCCATCATTCTTTCTATCGTTCTATTCATGCCATTAAATATTTCACTTGAAGGCTTTTAAACTCTAATGCTGGCAGATTGTTCAAGAAATGCTTGAGTCACAATTCTATGAATTCAAATAAGCTGTTTATTTCAGGATAATTGCAGGATGAGTCAGCGCAGGTGATGGTGTGTGTGTGTGCGCGTGTGTGTGCGTGTACGTGCGTGCATGTGCGTGTGTGTGTGTTGTGGTCCTCATGCTCAGGTGGGCTCCACCTGCCACACCAAAACCACAACAAACCAGTCAGTCTTCCTCTGGCCTTTAAACCGCACGCCACGCTTAACAGCATACAGAGATATGAGAGCTTATTATTTTTTTGTCCCTGAGGTGCTGAGAATGTAATGTTAGCATTTATGGAGTCAGATGAACTATGCTGTATCCATATACCAGCCAAAATATACAATATACACAAGTCAAAATGATTAGCCCTTATAGTGACATTTTAATACTTTTGTGTTTAATAAAGATAGTCCATTAACACAGTTTAAACATGTTATTTTGATCATTCATTTCTAATATCTAAATTATTTTGCCTTTGCCATGATGACAGCACATAATATTCTACTACCTAATTTGCAACATACTAGTATTCAGCTTGAAGTGATATTTAAAGGCTTAACTAGGTTAATTAGGCAAGTCACACACAACAATGGTTTGGTCTGTAGACAAAATCTTTAAGGGGCTAATAATATTGACCTTAGAATTCTTTTGTTTTGGGTTTTTTTAAGTTAAAACTGTTTTTAATACTAAAGGTCTTTGCACACTGAAGTCCAAATTTTTCATGTGTGTTTTTTTTTTTTTATTCATATCTGAAAAATTTGGTACACAAACCTTGCACTCTGATCTGAAAAAGACTAAACATTTTGGAGTCAATTCAAGCGGTGAATCAAGCGGTAATACTTTGTTCTTCTCTCTCTTCTCCAAAGAAGTAATAACCCGTTTCCACTGACTGGTATGGTACAGTACAGGTCACCTTTATCAGGCTTGCATTTCCACTGCTAAAAGGTACCAATGGTACTCTTTTGGTGGGCGTGGTGTATGATAGAAAGTTTCGATGTCATTCTCACTGGAGGAAATGTCAATGTAAAACTGTATGGGTCGTTCACATATCATATGAGAAGCACTTCTCACTAAACAGTTGCTTTATACCAGGGGTCACCAAACTTGTTCCTGGAGGGCCGGTGTCCTGCAGATTTTAGCTCCAACCCTAATCAAACACACAAACAAGCTAATCAAGGTCTTACTAGGTATTCTTGAAACAATTAAGCAGGTGTGTTGAGGCAAGTTGGAGCTAAACCCTGCAGGGACACCGGCCCTCCATGACCGTGATTGGTGACCCCTGCTTTATACACTTAAATACTTGTGTATAAATGTTCATTACTAACCTTCCTATCAACATGCTTTGATTATAACTGCAGCTCAATGGCATTGAGAAATAGTCTACTGTAACGTCTGCAGTTATATAAAATATAAATAAATATGTACGTAAATAAATCCTAAACAGCAACACCAGCATTAGCCACCTATGGATATTCTAATATATGGCGGCGGTTCAAAAACTATTTTACAGATATTAAAATGAATATAAACTACATAGTTGCTCAGTGGTTAGCACTGTTACCTCACAGCAAGAAGGTCGCTGGGTCGAGTCCTGGCTTGGTCAGTTGGCGTTATTCTCTGTGGAGTGTGTATGTTCTTCCTATGTGTGCTCCGGTTTCCCCCACACATGTGGTATAGGGGAATTGATTATGAACTAAATTGGCCTAAATTGTGGTGACCCCAGATGAATAAAGGGACTAAGCCTAAGGAAAGTGAATAAATGAATGAATAAACTACATAGATTGTCACATGTGTACATAAACATTACATGAAACATTAAATCATGGATATTTATCTGAAAGTTTCCTGTAATTTTAGTAGTAAACATGTGTCTGAACCTTGTAAATAGCTTAAACCTTTCGCCTGTAAAACTCATCAGTCATCAATGCAGCTCCATTAGTTAAGCAGTGAGGGCTCAGGTGAAGCAGACTCGGCACACATTCAATGTGAAACAGGATCAGATCCTTTCACTATGTCTTTTAGGGCTGCACAATATATCGTTTCAGCATCGATATCGCAATGTGTGCGTTCGCGATAATCACATCCCTGGATCTGCAATGTGGAGACACAGTTGGCAAATAAACGTGGTTTATGGTTACACTTTGCTGTGACTCCACAAAGTTACCATACAATTGCTTGGGTTTTAAGACCTATGACTGTGTAAGCATTTCAAACCAGTTCCTTACCACATTTATTTATTCATTTTCCTTCAGCCTAGTCACTTATTTATCAGAGGGGGGGCGTTGCGTTGCAAAACCGCCCAAATTTTCACTCACCGCCTATATCCTTTTTTACCCCAAAAAATAAATTCAAAACCGCCCAATATGGCAACACTGCTGGAGTAGTGTTTGGAGGTGGGCGGGTGTGGTGATATGTAAACAGATTCTTGAGATTGGCTGTTTTGTGTCGGGGTCCAGGGTTGCTGGGGCAGCGGGGGCGGAGCCAGCACGAGCAGGCTGACACAGAAGGCAGCAAGATTGCTAATGAGTGCTTGCTTTAATAAAGTGATATTCTGAGTTCAAAAGCGATGTTCTACTGTTTAACATGACAGCGGGGAAGGCAGCATGTTGTCTGCCACGTCATTTGGGATGCCATGTTGACGGTTGCTGCACTGAAAACATTATATTTTGTACTTATTCTCTTTTATCTGTTTAGATGTTGGTCTGAATCGAATCGTTCGGTTTGTAATGCGTACCGAACCGAAAGTCTCGTACCGAACGGTTCTATACGAATACGCGTATGGTTACACCCTTAATATATATAAATATTAAGTTAACTTAATACTTAATATATATAGGTATATATATATATATATATATATAAAGCACTGTTTATTTTATGTGTATCTTTGCTCCGCTGTATCTATCACAGCTTGTGATTGGTTTATTATATATTATGCAGATGCAATATCAGCCCAGTCAACCTAAACACATACATTATAATCCATTCAAGTCATCTGGTGAAATGATCCTGAATATCTATCGCAGAGAAAGCTAAATATTGCAGCATCAGTTTTATCGCGCCGCCCTTTATTTTTGTTAACCCCTGTAAAGGAAGCGCTGTTGGATTCAAGGCCAGAAGATGGAGTCTGATCCCCCATATTGAAATGCCAGGCTGGTGGCCGTGCGCTGATTTATTCCCCGTCGGGTCCTTGGCTCTCCTGCAGAGAGGGCAACCCTCATTGTGTTTGCAGAATATGAGCATACAGCAGTTTACTGTGGAGCGAGAGGGAGAGAGAGCGTGCTGGGACACACCGCATCCTAAACACACACACACACACACACACACACACACACACTGAACAGTGACGGCTTATTAACTAGTCAAATTTCTGCTCGTTAAAGCTGCAATAAAACAGAAATATTACTGTAAAATCTGTTGAAATATGGAAATGTGGACTTCAAAATGAAGAGAATTGTTTTCAAGATATGTAGCATACAACACACACACACACACACACACACGCACACACACACATTCACCCACTTACATTTCTTTCTTACAATAACACTTTTTTGCGCTTGTGTGTGTGTGCGGTGCGCGCGCGCGCGCGTGTGTGTGTGTGTGTAACCTGTGTGTGTGACTGCATGTGTATGTAACGTTCTGTGTGTGTGCGTGTCTGTGCGTGTGTTTGTTTGTTAGTTTGTTTGTTTGTGTGTGTGTGTATGTAACCTGTGTGTGCATGCATGTGTATGTGTGTCTGTAAGTAACCTGTGTGTGTTGGTTGGTTGGTTCGTTGTATGATTGATTGGTTGGTTGATTTATTGGTTTATTGATTGATTGGTTAGTTAATTTATTTGATGGTTGATTGATTGATTGATTAATTGGCTGAATGATTGATGGATCAGTTATTTGATTGGTTGGTTGACTGACTGATTGGTTGATTGATTGATTGATTAGAAAATTGATCGATTAATTAATTTATTGGTTGGTCAATTGATTTGTTGGTTGGTTGATTTGATTGATTGATTGATTGAATGATTGATTGATTGGATAATTGATCAATTAATTTATTTAATGATTGATTTATTGGTTTATTGATTGGTTTGTCAGTTGATTTGATGGTTGGTTGGTTGGATGGTTAGTTGATTGATTTGATTGATTGGTTGGCTGGTTGGTTGATTGGCTGATTGATTGGTGAATCAATTGATTGATTAGATGATTGTTTGATTGATTGATTGGATAATTGATTGATAAATTTGTTTATTAATTGATTCATTGTTTTATTGGTTGGATGGTCAATTGATTTGATGGCTGGTTGGTTTATCGATTGATTAATTTGATTGATCAATTGATTGACTGTTTGACTGGTTTGTTTATCGATTGATTGATTTGATTGATTGATTGATTGAAATAAAAAAAAGCAAAGTTCAGTAATAAAAATAACAGTCAGCACATCATGTGACACTTGAGCTTGGAGTAGTGAAGCTGAATATTCAGCTTAAAATCACAGAAAAACATGACATTTTCCAATATATCCACACAGAAAACATTTCAGACTAATAATATTTAGAATTTGTTGTATTTTTGATCAAATAATCACAACAGATTTATGTCAGTTTCTCTCATGCACACTTCAGGCATCTCCTAACAACTGAATGCATGTAAAGAGTGTGTGAATCCTGCATGCTTTAGTTGTGCGCTGGAGCTGCTGTTAATTGAGTGTGTAATTACGTTTTGAGCAGGGCAGGTTTGCTGTGCTTGACTCTGAACAATGAAGCACAGTGTGATCCGTCAGGTGACCCAAAACTGGCCTTTGTGCGGGTGCCCGAAACAATGTGCTGCCATGGCAACCCTTTTGGCCCTCAGACACTCGATAGGGCACCTGCACACGCTTTCTTTATTTCTCTTTCTCTCCCCCTCGTTCAAGTTTATTTTGCTTTATTGGCATGACATTTCATTGCAGTGTTGCCAAAACATTTTTTTAATAAATATGGAAAATAATTGCATTTATAAAGTCATTAAAAGAGTACCAATATATAAACTTGAACTCAAAATTATTCACCTTCCTATGATTTTTGTTTCTTTTTTCTTTTCTTTGTTTTATTATTTAAATAAATATTAATAAATAAATGTTTATTAAATAAATAAATATTTCCCAAATTATGTTTAACAAATTCAGGAATTTTTAACAGTATTTCCTCTAATATTTTTTCTTCTGGAGAGTTTTATTTCGGCTAGAATAAAAGCAGTTTTTTAATTGTTTTAAACCCATTTTAAGGTCAATATTATTAGCCCCCTTAAGCAATATTTGTTTTGAATTGTTTACAGAACAAACCACAAACAATTTGCCTAATTACCCTAACTTTACTTAATTAACCTAGTTATCAAACAAAATCCAAAAATAACCTGCTAATAATAAAAGCAATTATTGGTTTTGACCATAGACTGTAAAAGATATGGACGTATATCCGTGACGTCACCCATAGGTTTATGAAGACAGCAAATGAAGCAACAAGTAGGCGTGGCCCACTGTCGCCATTTTGTTCGTGTGTCATCGCACCCACCGGTGGTCACCAAATAAGGGCAAAGAGGCAGAGTGTCAGTGGAGCTACAAATGCCTCCTAGCATTTTGCTTAGACGGGTTTTCTTTAGAAGAAACGCTTAATACTTCATTACCTGCGACTCGTTTGTGTTCTGACCACATGTGCTTGGTTGTACACTATATCAATAAAGTGTTTAGACTTTCAAAAACACTGTAGTAATACATTGAGCCACTAAACATTGTTCTTATGATGCTTTTCTACAGGAGGAAAACGTGAATTACTTCCAAACACTTCAGTTAGTCCGTGTTAGTAAATGCATGAAATCCAGGCATAACACTGTATGAGAACGCTTCAGATGACTGTTCTAGAGCCTACAGCTAATCAACCTGTCAGATTCTGGAGTGCTTTACAGGTCTAAAGAAAAATATTAATGATTTTAAATAAAACAAATACATTTATAGAGATGGTATATAATTTCACTCACCTGGGAAATGGAGGCCACTTGAACGCAGCATGCCATATCATCTGATAATTGTAGGAAATGATTCCAAAAGGCAATTGACTGTGTAAAACCACATAAAACAACACAAAAATATGATATACAGTTGAAGTCAGAATTGTTAGCCCCCCTGTTTATTTTTTCCACAATTTCTGTTTAACGAAGAGCAGATTTCTTCAACACATTTCTAATCATAATAGTGTTAACTCATCTTTGTCATGATGACAGTAAATAATATTAGACTAGATATTCTTCAAGACACTTCTATACAGCTTAAAGTGGCATTTAAAGGCTTAACTAGGTTAATTAGGTTAACTAGGCAGGTTAGGGTAATTAGGAAAGTTATTGTATAATGATGGTTTGTCCTGTAGACTATCGAAAATATAAATAGCTTAAAGGCGCTAATAATATTGACCTTAAATGTTTCTTAAAAATAAAAAAGCTGCTTTTATTCTAGCCAAAATAAAACAAATAAGACTTTCTCCAGAAAAAAATATTAAAGGAAACACTGTGAAAATGTCCTTGCTCTGTTAAACTTGGGAGTTTGAGAAATATTTAAAAAAGAAGAAAAAATTCAAAGGACGGCTAATAATTCTGACTTCAACTGCAGATGCCGAGTTCAGCGTCTAATCAACCGGAATCAGCTGAGGCGACGAGACAGTGAGCAGCAAGACCTAGCTGTCACTCAAGTGACCACGCCCTTAATTATGCAGACTTAATATAACTCAATATAAATGAAACAGATGAGTTATAAAAACAGTTCACCCCTCACAGTTGTCATGATGGGTAATATTAGCTATTTACACCAGAATCATCTTTTGCAGCAGGCTGTAAGCATGTTTTTATCAGCTGTAAAAATGGCCAATTTATCATTGCAGTCAGTGAACATCTGGAGTTCCTGGAGCCAGCCCCCAAAGGCGAGTCGATGAATTGCAGTTTAAGTTACCTCCGTATTAGCTACCTGAGGGAGAGCGGGATGTTGCTGCTTGGTTTTGGCATAGGATTATTCTGGTTACCCCATTGGCAGATTATTTTGCTTGTTTTAAGAAACAATATACTTCATTTTGACTCATTATTTCTTAATACAAGACAAGGGGTCCTATCATACACCCGGCACAATAAGACGTGTTTGGCATGACACGTTGCTATTTTCAGACCAGCGCAACAGTAATTTTCACATTGCTGAATACACACAGGATGAACAGCAACACACAAATATCTTTACAGATGAAAATTATTAATTTCTACATATAAAGACCACTGCCTCCATGCCTTCTTCACATCGAGGGGGGGGGGGGGGGCTTTTTCAGTTTATTCATGATGATCAGTATAATGTTATTATTACTAGCAGTATTATTTATTAAATGCATATTTATATTAGTATCAATAAAAACTAGCTTAGATTTGTTCACCTGTTGGGTTTTGGAGACGTCTGCATCACCATATGGGGCATAAGAACAGGACGTGTGTTTGGATATAACTCAGTTTTCTGACCACACTTCATTATTATTGTTCATTTATTCCTTTGCTGGAAATCAGAACTGAATTTAGAAATAGTTTTGACACAAATCTTTGTGCTTAACAAAGGAAATTAAACATGTGGGCTAATGGATGTGTTCAGTTGAGTGAGTTTCCACCATTTCCTTAGTCCACCAAAGTAAAGGAGTAAAGAGGCTGAATGGAGGAGGCTCCTTCTTTATCCTCATGCTGCTGATGCTCTGTTTAACTGTTTTCTCGCTAGTGAAGCATTCAGTTTTTACACTTATAAAGTCTGTCATGTAAATAGCAAATGCACCATGGAGCGATGCAATTGACTCTTAAAGGGAATGAGAGACGAGACTCTGATTGGTTTAATGCACGTTATGCTAAAAACACACCCCAAACTCATTAAGAGAATAAGCACAACCCGGTTAGACCATGCGTTGGGGTGCAGATGCTTTTGTCTTATCAACTTTAGACTTTGTGCCTAGATCATTAAAATAAATCCCCAGATGTTTTGCTTGTCTAGAAAATACTTCTTGATTTTGGAATATTTCACTATTTGGACTACAAACAAAAAATTAAGTAAGAAAAGCATTGCAGTGTAACAACTATTCTGAGCACCACGGCAGCTGCTAAACAATGTGCCATTATTCAAAACCCTGAATAAAGCTCTTGAGTTTTGTACGGTAAGCCATTTCACTCGGCGGCCATCTTTGAAACGTCTTTAGGGCTGTATGCTTGGGCATTCAGTCTGAATGAGGAAACATCAAATTCTCCAAAACTGTTATCCAAGCTCACGATTACATTACATATTTGGCATCACCAGTAAAATTAAACCGTCTCATAAGTTTAGTTTCTGAATGTTCGAATCAAACATAATCAGCACATTTTCAGGTTAACCGAGCTAATGCACACATGAAATGAAAGAGATCACGACACCAACCTCATTTATAGCTGTTCTACATATTATTATCCTCTGAATAATGATCGTCAGATGCTCTTCTGAAGTAATCCACAACTTGTTCTTGATGGTGAATCTCCTCCAGAAATGACAGCGACTCTTTGTTTACTAGTTTGTGGGAGTTTGAGTAGTTGCTGTCATGTGCTGTGCGTTTGACAGGACAGACTGTACCTCGCGTTCGTCTCATACAGATTACAAAACCAAAAACATTTTGTTTTCAAATGTAGTTGGTTCATTTAAAAGTAGAAATGTCAAGCTTTATGTTGATATATTTCTTATGTCTGTGAGTATTCGCTGAGATTCTAATGTGTTTGACCACAGAAACGGTCGTAAAAGCACACGTCTCGTCTGAGCTTCTCCCCCAGAGATTCGTCAGTCTATAGCAATCACTGATTGGCTCCTGTACTAGTAGGCGGGGCTTCATTCACCATATTGACTGTTGAGCTTGATTCATACTTTCGCCTGGCACTGCATCGCAGACCTCCTCTAAAATGACAGGGGGCGGTCAAAAGAAACTGACTGTAAAATCAGACAGATAAACAGAGAAGTAGAAAGTTTCATTAACATCATTAATATCATAAATATCACTCAATATTTTTAAACGAATTACTTTTTATTATTTTCATAAATTATTTTAATGATTATAAGGATTTTTATAACCATTCAAGATTTTTTAATTAAGATTATTAAACTTTGATGCATCACTTGCTTTTGTTCATATCTCAGACAGTTCTACCTATTAAAGTTTATTAAAATATTAATGACAGCAGAACATGAGTTGCTCTACAAATGTTTTATTATGGCAAGAATAAAAGCAAAACAAAAGTAGACTTACTAAAAAATACAGATGTTTTATTTGTAGATGTAGCCCACTCCACAGTTCACACATCACTGTCTGGCTAGTTTCTGTCCTCTTCTTATGCTATAAAGGCAATAATGGTCCAACATTCCTGACCATTATCACCAATAAAGCCCAGAGAAACCAATAGTATCTGGATGCAGCCTTTATGATGCAAGCTGAGATTGCGTCACTCAGCGATGCACTGTCAGACACAATGCACTTAATGGAGTGCGTGATTTCACTGTAAGGGGTAGAGTTAGGGGTGGGGTTAGGTAAGCTCATTAAAAAGCACTGGATGCAGCTCAGATTGCACTGCACCAAGTCTGCATCCAGACCCCTCTCAGAGAAACAGGGCATCAGTATCGTAAACCGATAGGTTCAAATAGTCCTTTCCAGTTATCAAAGAATAATTTGTTCCTTGATTTTAGTTTTGTAACTATATAATTGTTTTATATTCTAACATATCCATCAGTGATAAAGCTGTGACTGGTGGAAAACAGATGTCTGTAATTGTGTACCCGGGTCTCCACTTCTGCCGGCCTCTTTTGACTTTAACAAACTTTTCCCTCTGGTTTTTCCAGACTTTTATAAAAACTTTCCTCTTTTCCCCCTGCTGGTGCAATTCTAGCTAAGAATTATTGATGCGCATCACGCATGGACGGATCATGAAGAACTTTGTACCCGTTTCATATAAATGTGTTTGTTACTGTGTGTGTGTTCTGCTCTCTTCATTTAGTGTGTATGTGTGCGTGCGTGTGCGTCGGCGGGGGTGTGTGTGCATGTCTGTGTTTGTGTGTGTGTGCGCGTGTGCTTGTGTGTGCATGTGTGTCTGTCCTTATCGCAGCAGGGTTGTGTCTGTGAGAGAGTGTGTGTGTGTTTGTATAACATTGTGTTCTGCAATGTGTGTGTCCTGCTTGCCCCAGTGAGTGTTTTACTGTGTGTGTGTCTGTCTGTCTGTCTGTCTGTCTGTCTGTCTGTCTGTCTGTCTCTCTCTCTCTCTCTCTCTCTCTCTCTCTCTCTCTCTCTCTCTCTCTCTCTCTCTCTCTCTCTGTCTCTCTCTCTCTGTCTCTCTCTCTCTCTCTCTCTCTCTCTTTCCGTCCGTCCGTCCGTCCTACTTTTCCTGTGAGTGTGTGTCCTGCACGCCCCAATGAGCAGGTTGGGGTGTATGTATGTCCTGTTTGCCCCAGTGAGTGTGTGTGTCCTGCTTACCCCCAGTGAATGTGTTTGTGTACGCATATGTTTGGGTATGAATGTCTCTGTGTGTGCTTGCGTGTTCTGCTCGCCTCATTGAATGTGTGTGTGTGTGGATGTGTCTGAATGTGTATGCACGTGCGTATATGTGTGTGAATGTGTATCCTACTCACCCCAGTGTGTGTGTGTGTGTGTGTGTGTGTGTGTGTATCCTACTCACCCCAGTGTGTGTGTGTGTATGTATCCTACTCACCCCAGTGTGTGTCCGTGTGTGTGTCCGTCTTACTCACCCCAGTGTTTGTATGATAGTATATACCCTATTCACCCCAGTGTATGTGTGTGTATATCCTACTCACCCCAATGTTTGTGTGTGTTTGTGTATCCTACTCACCCCAATGTGTGTGCATGCAGGCGTGTGTCTTGTGTGTATGTATAAGTGTATGTATATCCAGCGTGTGTGTGTGTGTGTGTGTGTGTGTGTGTGTGTGTGTGTGTGTGTGTGTGTGTGTGTGTGTGTGTCCTGCTCGACCCAATAAGTGTATGTATGTGTGTGTCCTGCTGGCCCCAGTGTTTGCAGTGTGTAGGTGTGTGATGTGACATTTGGAAGCGTGTCTGCATCTGCTCTGCTGTGTACAGGCCTCACACTGACACCGAGAGCAGACCTTTAGCTGTGCGCCGGCTGGACGCTGCGTTTCAAATGTGAGGCTTATTTTCAGCAGGTCTGTGATCAGGCCTGCTGTGTGCGTGGTCGAGGCTTTTCTGTCATCATTTACTCTCTCTCACACACACACACACTCTTCACACCTGTTCCTGCAAACACAAAACATGAGGCTGGTGGTTCTCTTAGCATGAGTGTGTACCGAGACAGAGAGCTGAAAGCAGAATAACAGCAGTGCAGATCGAGACTGTGTGACTTTATCAGACTATAGTGCACCGGTATATCTACAGCAGGACCCAAACACTTTATGTCTATTAAAGGAGACCTGTTATACCTTTATTTTTATAAAATATGATGTTACTAGAGTGTGTATGAGTTTGACTCCTAATACCCCACAGATAATGTTCTCTACCTCTCTGAAACGGACCCTTTTAGGCTTTGATCCTAATTATGGTGTTTTGGTGACTGTCGCTTTAAATTCAATTGAGACTGTGCTCTTTTCAGAAAAGGGCGGAGCTACAAATGCCTGTGCATCAGACAGATTCAATACAGGACTAATCTTATCTGTGTGATAATGTGAACAGAAGCGTGTCAGAATGTGTCAGTCTATGGAATGCATTGGTTTTCTCCATGTTTTCTGTGTTTAGCATTGGTTTCCTCCATGTTTTCTGTGTTTAGCATTGGTTTCCTCCATGTTTTCTGTGTTTAGCATTGGTTTCCTCCATGTTTTCTGTGTTTAGCATTGGTTTCCTCCATGTTTTCTGTGTTTAGCATTGGTTTTCTCCATGTTTTCTGTTTAACATTGGTTTCCTCCATGTTTTCTGTGTTTAGCATTGGTTTCCTCCATGTTTTCTGTGTTTAGCATTGGTTTCCTTCATGTTTTCTGTGTTTAGCATTGGTTTCCTTCATGTTTTCTGTGTTTAGCATTGGTTTCCTCCATATTTTCTGTGTTTAGCATTGGTTTTCTCCATGTTTTCTGTGTGTAGCATTGGTTTTCTCTATGTTTTCTGTGTGTAGCATTGGTTTCCTCAATGTTTTCTGTGTTTAGCATTGGTTTCCTTCATGTTTTCTGTGTTTAGCATTGGTTTTCTCCATGTTTTCTGTGTGTAGCATTGGTTTCCTCCATGTTTTCTGTGTGTAGCATTGGTTTCCTCCATGTTTTCTGTGTTTAGCATTGGTTTCCTCCATGTTCTCTGTGTTTAGCATTGGTTTCCTCCATGTTTTCTGTGTTTAGCATTGGTTTCCTCCATGTTTTCTGTGTTTAGCATTGGTTTCCTCCATGTTTTCTGTGTTTAGCATTGGTTTCCACCATGTTTTCTGTGTTTAGCATTGATTTTCTCAATGTTTTCTGTGTGTTGCATTGGTTTCCTCCATGTTTTATGAATGTAGCGTTAGTTTTCTCCAAGTTTTCTGAATGTGACAATGGTTTTCTCCATGTTTTATGAATAGACTATTGGTTTGCTCCATGTTTACTGATTGTAGCATTGTTTTACTAAATGCAGCATTGGTTTTCTCCATGTTTTCTGAGCGTTTAATTGGTTTTCTTCATGTTTTCTGAATGCGTCATTGGTATTCTCCATGTTCTCTGTGTGTAGCATTGGTTTTCTCCATGTTTTCTGAGTGTGGCATTGATTTTCTTCATTTTCTCTGAATGTAGCATTGATTTTTTTTTTCTCCATGTTTTCTGAATGTTGCATAGGTTTTATCCATGTGTTCTGAGTGTGGCAGTAATTTTCTCCATGTTTTCTGAATGTAGCATTGATTTTTCTCCATGTTTTCTGAATATGGCATTGATTTTCTTCATTTTCTCTGAATGTAGCACTGATTTTTTTTTCTCCATGTGTTCTGATAGTGGCAGTGATTTTCTCCTATTTTCTGAACGTAGCATTGGTTTCTCCATATTTCTTGAATGTAGCATTGGTTTGCTCCATGTGTTCTGGGTGTGGCAATGATTTTCTCCATGTTTTATGAATGTAGTATTGTTTTACTAAATGTAACATTGATTTTTCCCCATGTTTACTGAATATACCATTGGTTTTCTCAATGTTTTCTGAATGATGCATTGGTTTTATCCATGTTTTCTGAATGTGACATTGGTTTTTTATATGTTTTCTGAATGATGCATTGATTTTCTCCATGTTTTCTGAATGATGCATTGATTTTCTCCATGTTTTCTGAATGATGCATTGATTTTCTCCATGTTTTCTGAATGATGCATTGATTTTCTCCATGTTTTCTGAATGATGCATTGATTTTCTCCATGTTTTCTGAATGATGCATTGATTTTCTCCATGTTTTCTGAATGATACATTGGTTTTCTCCACGTTTTTGAACGTGTAATTGTCTTTCACCATGTTTTCTGAACATGACATTGGTTTTCTCTGTTGTTTGAGTGTTGCATTGATTTTCTCCATTTTTTTCTGAATGTGGCATTGGTTTTCTCCATGTTTTAGGAATGTAGTGTTAGTTTTCTTATTATAACATGTTTCCATGTTTTCTGAATGCAGCATTGGTTTTCTCCATGTCTTCTGAGCATGGCATTGGTTTTCTCCATGTTGTCTGAGCCGTGGCATTGGATTTCTCCATGTTTTAGGAATTTAGTGTTAGTTTTGTCCATGTTTTCTGAGCCGTGGCATTGGTTTTCTCCATGTTTTCTGAATGTCTGCTGTTGTCTTTCTCATCTGCAGGTCTTAAATCTCTTCTTGGCTTTGCTGCTGAGCTCCTTCAGTGCAGATAACCTGTCGGCTCCGGATGAGGACGGAGAGATGAATAACCTGCAGATCGCCATTGCTCGTATCCAGCGCGGGATGCTGTGGCTCCGCCAGGCCCTCTGCGACTTCTTCAACGGGAACTTCAAGCGGCGGCGGCAGAAGGCCAAAGAAGCTAAAGCCATGCTGAAGCTGAAACGTCTAAGCCAGCAGGCACACTGGGCCGAGGGCAACGGGACAGCCGGTGTGATCGAGCGCAGTAGTGGCGCCGGCAGTGGGGAGGATGACAGCTACATGACCAACCCTAACCTCACCATCAGCGTCCCCATCGCACCCGGAGAATCTGATGTGGAGTTCCCGGAGGAGGAGGATGAGGAGGAGGATGAAGAGGAGGAGGCCAGCGCCAGCTCTGATGAAGAGCCTGAACCCTGCAAACCGGTCAGATTTATCCCCCTGAACACACACACTCAGGCTCTGTCCAAACTGCATTGGTTATTGTCAAAATTGCTATTTTTTTCACACAGTTTGGCTGTTTGTATACAGAAAACACAGTAGTCAGGGTGAAGATTTAAGATCTTACCATACACCCAGCGCAATACAGAGCTAGGCACGGTGCAAGTGATTTCTTGCTATTTTCAGACCTGCACAGGTGTCATTTTCACATTTTGCACCATGTTATTTAAATAGCAAATGCACTTGCACTACTTTGTGGACTCTTAGGTGTGCTGGTCTGAAAAGGAGATGTGTTAAGGCGGATTGTTGGTGCAGTGGTATTTTGAAGCAACTGAAAAAGATTGTGCCATTGATCAACTAAAAGCTGCTCTGAAGTCAATGGCGCAGAGTTTGCATTATTTAAAGGGCGCTCTATTTATGAATCTATGCAGGTCCAAAACGCGCATCCACATTGCTTAATACACACACTGGGATGCACAGCAACGCACACATATCTGGAATGTGAACGGGATTAAAATGTAAAAAAGAATAATCAAATTTCTACGTAAATATAAAAACCGCTGCCTCCTCCCATGTCGTCTTCAGCTCAGGGGACTTTGGGGAAATCATTCCAAGGTCTGTTAGGTTAGAGATAAAGCAGATCCAGGAGTTGTTATCTCAGAATAAAGCCTGACAGGTTTATCAGCTATGGTCAGCATATGCTTTATTAACCTACAGTCATGAGCTTTGGGTCATTACTGAAAGGACAAGCTCTCGGATACAAGCGGCTGAATTGAGTTTCCTTTGCAGGGTGGGAGGGTGCACACTTATAGATAGGGTGAGGAGCTCTGTCACCTAAGAGGAGCTCGGAGTAGAGCTGCTGCTCCTCCACATCGAGAGAAGTCAGCTGTGGTGGCCTCGGATGCCTCCTTAGGGAGGTGTTCCAGGCATGTCACACAGGGAGGAGGCCTCTGGGAAGATCCAGGACACGATGGAGGTGCTATGTCTTTTTGGAGTTGGAGGAAGTGTCTGGGCATTACATGGCTTTTTTTCTGCTTATTACATGGCTACTTGCCCCAAAAAATTAAACACAAAACGTTGTTCTGAGCCATAATAGTTTATTAAATCTTTAGTTAAGTGCGAAACTAAAACAGCTAATGGAGTATACACTAACCCGTTCATTATTCAGACACTAGATGGCGACAAAAACAGCAGCAGAGACAAACAAGCAGATACATGAATGTATTCCCTGATGGTCAAGGTGAGTCTCAGTTCCCAGATGAGATTTTATGTTGTTTAGTGGTTGTTATCTTGGAATAACAGACCTTAGTATGTTGCAACTGACAAATCAGAATCGAGTATTCCAGACAGCCGTGTATAACAATAATAGATTTTTGTAATCTGATTATGTAATCCAGACTACATGTAATTCACTACATGGCTACTACACAGGCAGCTTTGTTCAGTTTGTTCAATAGTTGTTTCCCCAGCTGCGTAAACCTGATGTAAAAGCCTCAGACGTGAGTGTGTCAGTGTGATTGCGTCTGTAAAGTGCAGCAGACTTTATCCTGATGCTCAGAAGTGTTGTTTCTCCAGACGAGATCTATAATCTGCTTTAAATGTGCCATTGTAGCGCTCATGAATGTTTGATGTGAGTGATTGCATTGATTGGATCACTTCAGCTCAACACTCCTGCACTTTTACCAGCGTGAGGATCTGGCTACAGTTTTCCCTCTGCAAAACATGCATATCATGTCCTCATGTCAACACACACTCACGTTTATGATCAGCTTTCCCACTGAATCGCTGCCATACTGAAGTAAACTCTACACCAAGGTTGTTATAGTTAATGAAGATGAATGAGAAAACGCAAACTAACATTTTTAATAATTTTCGTTAACTCAAATAAAAATAAGTAAAAAAAAAAAACTAGAACTGACTGAAACTGTATTGTGTAGATACAAAACTAATTGAAACTAACTAAAATTATAGCATAAACATCCTTCATTTTCGTCTTTGTAAATGTATTTAAAACATATTGTATGCCTTTTAGAAGTAAATCTATTTACT
The DNA here is from genome assembly GCF_903798145.1 of Danio aesculapii. Taxonomy (NCBI): domain Eukaryota; kingdom Metazoa; phylum Chordata; class Actinopteri; order Cypriniformes; family Danionidae; genus Danio; species Danio aesculapii. The sequence continues at coordinate 992,670 of NC_079458.1, forward strand.
TCGCACTGCCGGTGTTTGACATTTGTGCCCAATAATGGGTTTTATTTCTGTTTTAGTTATCGTGATCGTGAGTGAATCGTTCTTTTTAAGCAGATCTTCTAAGTGAACCGGTTTAGCTAATTCACCATATCGAACTGAATCATTTAAAATGATTTGCATCTCCAGTAACATTAAGCACTTATGCACAAACAACTTCTTTTTTACATGCCTGATACGTCCTCTGACTCGAAATAAACCAATATACACTGAGTTATTCGGTTATTAGAACAGTACACTAAGATCAGATTTGAGAAGCGGTAAACTGATAATACTGCGCATGCATGATTCAGTGAACCGAACACAAACACTATGACAGCCTTCTGTGACTGAACTAAACCTCAACTACAGTGCGGGTAAACCGAAGGCTTAAATGAGGATTTGGCAAAATGTGCGTTTGTTTCATAACAGAAAGTTGTAATGGAGTTTAAATAAGTGAAGCATGCTTCAGTTGAATTTGCAGAACTTTACTGTAAGGAACTTTTCAGATCATGGTGATGTTGACTGATATGATGATTGCTGATTACATATATTTGGTATGTTTAGTTCTAACATGGAAGTGTTGTCACAAACAATCTGGTTAGCGTTAAAGATCTGAACTTCCCATCACTACTGTGTATCTTACCTCAGAAGCAGCTTTGCACACAAATTGTACTTAAGGCTGCAATCTTGTGGACTGTTGTATTAGAATTTGAGGATGGGTAGATGGTTGTGGTAGATGGTAGTGTTCTTGATGGTAGTGTGTCAAAAAATGTAGCCTATTTGGTTGAGTTTTATTATAAAATATTTATTTACAAAAAAAACAACAAACAAAAAGCTAAAACGAATGCTGAAGCTAATACAAATGTAACTAAAACGAAGCAATTTCAAAATGTAAAAACAAGTAAATCTGCCACTAAAAACTAATTAAACTGACTGAAGTCAAAAACAAAAAGTCAAAACAAAATAAAAAATCTAAAACTAAAGAAAAATCCATAACTATTATAACCTTGCTCTGCTCTTCAGCTATGAGGTTTTGTCATTTTTATACAGATTTTTTATTGAAAAACTAAAATACTAAGAAAATATAATAAAAACATTAAATTAATATTTAGTAAAATAAATTTAAATTTTAATTAGTAAATTAAAAACATAAAATATATATTTTTTAATAAAAACTGAAACAAAACGTACATTTCATAGATATCTATGAAACAAATAATATCTATATGAAATGAATATTAATATAAATGATAAAAATTATAAATAAAATGTAAAATAAATATATATAAATTTATATTGCATTTTAAATATAAATATAAGGGTGGCACGATGGCTCAGTGGTTAGTACTGTGGCCTCAAGGCAAGAAAGTCACTGGTTCGAGTCCCGGCTAGGCCAGTCAGCGTTTCTGTGTGGAGTTTGCATGTTCTCCTCATGTTCTCCTCGTGTTGATATGGGTTTCCTCCGGGTGCTCCGGTTTCCTCCACTGTCCAAATACATGTGCTATAGGGGAACTGATGAACTAAATTGGCTGTAGTGTATGAGTGTGTGTATGATTGAGTGTGTATGGGTGTTTCCCAGTACTGGGTTGCAGCTAGAGGGGCATCCGCTGTATAAAAATATGCTGGAATCATTCTGTTGTGGCGACCTCTGAAATAGAGACTAAGCTGAAAGAATATAAATAAATACAATAACAAAACTACAATAAATGTATTATTAAGCATAGTTAGGAATTGAAATATTACAAAACATTACAAGATTACAATCTAAAATATAAATATTTTTTAAGTCTGAATATAGAAAGTAATAATACTTTATCAAGTAATAATATTAATTTTGATATTAACCTGAAATATGTAAGAAGTATCAAAAAATAAAATAAATAAATACAAATAAAATAATGATAATAGCAAATGTATATATAATAAATATGTACACTCACCGGCCACTTTATTAGGTATACCTTATTAGTACTGGGTTGGACCCCGTTTTGCCGTCAGAACTGCCTTAATCCTTCATGGCAGAGATTGAACAAGGTACTGGAAATATTCCTCTGAGATTTTGCTCCATATTGACATGATAGCATCACAGTTGCTGCAGATTTGTCGGCTGCACATCCATGATGCCAATCTCCCGTTCCACCACATTCCAAAGGTGCTCTATTGGATTGAGATCTGGTGACTGTGGAGACCATTTGAGTACAGTGAACTCATTGTCATGTTCAAGAAACCAGTCTGAGATGATTGGCGCTTTATGACATGGTGAGTTATCCTGCTGGAAGTAGCCATCAGACCCAACCATCCGAATGTGTCAGCAGAAATGGAGACTCATCAGACCAGGCAACGTTTCTCCAATCTTCTCTTGTCCAGTTTTGGTGAGCCTGTGTGAATTGTAGCCTCAGTTTTCTGTTCTTAGCTGACAGGAGCTGCACCCGGTGTGGTCTTCTGCTGCTGTAGCCCATCCGCCTCAAGGTTGGACGTGTTGTGTGTTCAGAGATGCTCTTCTGCAGACCTCAGTTGTAACGAGTGCTTATTTGAGTTACTGTTGCCTTTCTATCAGCTGGAACCAGTCTGGCCATTCTCCTCTGGCATCAACAAGGCATTTGCGCCCACAGAACTGCCGCTCACTGGATATTTCCTCTTTGTCGGACCATTCTCTGTAAACCCTAGAGATGGTTGTGCGTGAAAATCCCAGTAGATCAGCAGTTTCTGAAATACTCAGACCAGCCCGTCTGGCAGCAACAACACATTTAAAGTAACTTAAATCCCCTTTCTTCCCCATTCTGATGCTCGCTTTGAACTGCAGCAGATCGTCTTGACCATGTCTACATGCCTAAATGCATTGAGTTGATGCCATGTGATTGGCTGGTTAGAACTTTGCGTTAACAAGTAGTTGAACAGGTGTACCTAATAAAGTGGCCGGTGAGTGTATATTTATAACTTGTTGAAAGTAAACTCATTTAAAATGTTAATATAGGTTATATTTCAAATTTGTCTGCGTGATTTCTGAAGGATAATGTGACAGTGATGATGATGATGATGATAAATTCAGCTTTATATCACAGCTATAATCTAAACTTGACCACATATTCACAGAGAAAACACTTAATTAAACTTGTTATAATATCTCAGATTTGTACCATATTTGTTTGTGAAGTAAATGTACGGAGACTTCTTTTAAAGCAGCAAAACGTATATGCAGTTGCAGCGATCATGCAGGTCAGAGAAGCCAGAAACCAAAACTTGTCAGCTTGATTCTGTTTTCAGTCGGATTGACAAATGGAGAATAATAATGCTGAAATGTCATTGAATCTGTGCGTGATTGATGCTGAATACAGTGGATCTGTGTGTGTGTGTGTGTGTGTGTGTGTGTGTGTATGCGCGCGTGTGTGTGTGTGTGTGTGTGTGTGTCTCCGGGGTGGTCTGCTCTCTGCTGGTGGGTTTGGTGTGTGTTTGCAGTGTGCGGTTGGTGTGTGTTTGCAGTGTGTTGGTTACTCTCTGTTGTTCTGCTCTTATATAACAGACAGAATCAAGGCTGTCAGCGGTGTCACATTGATCAGGGAGACACACACCTGTGCCAAACAACAGACAGCTGACCAACACGTGTCCTCAGCTGACTCGCTTTAACAGCACACACACACACACACACATTGTGCTGGCTTTTGTTACTTTTATTGTTAATTTTTAACTTTTTTCATTACTTATTTGTTTAATTTGGAAAGTTTTTTCATATTTCTGTTTTAAAATATTTCAATATTTATTTCATACAATAACTTTATTGTGTTTTAATGTTGATTAATGTTTATTTCTGTTTTAAAAGTTCTTAATTTCATCATTTTTATAATACTATTTTTAGATTTAGATGTACAACATTATTTATACAATATTCATTCATTTTCCTTTGACTTAGTCCCTTTATTCATCAGGAGTCTCCACAGCGGAATGAACAACTTATCCAGCATATGTTTAACGCAGCGATTGTCCTTCCAGCCACAACCCAGTACTGGGAAACACCCATACACACTCATTCACTACGCCCAATTTAGTTAATCAATTCCCCTATAGCACATGTGTTTGGACTGTGGGGGAAACCGGAGCACCCGGAGGAAACCCACGCCAACAGAACAGGCAAACTCCACACAGAAACACCAATTGACCCAGCCGGGACTCGAACCAGCAACCTTCTTGCTGTGAAGCCACAGTGCTAACCAGTGAGCCATTGTGTCACCTTATACGAAATGAATGCAATATTTTAGTCCTTTAATGTGTTTTTTTATGCTTAATTTTTAATTAAAACTTTTGTTAGGTTTTTGTTTAATTCACAGGCTATAATAAAAAATTTAATATTAAATGTCTACGTTTTTTAATATTTTATATACTTTTTATATAATTCAGATTTTATATTTTAAACACATTTTTATACTTTATATTTTATTACTCAATAGTCTATTGTTCAGATGTTTCTTTTTAATATTATTTAGTTTCATTTTTATTTATTTTATTCTATAACATATAAATTATTATTTATGTATTTATAATTATGTATTTTAATATTAATTACTTTTATATATTTCTGATAAATTCTTATTTACATTAGTTTTTAAATTAACATTTTTTGTAATACTTCTCATTTTTAAATTGACCAAAATGAAAATAAGTAATATACTTTTTAATTTAATTTTAAAAAATTGTTTTATTTTATTATTTAAATTTTATTTTTATTTTATTTTTTATTTAATTACATTTTATTTAATTTTTTAAAGGTTTTTCAGTTTTTTCATTTTTATTTTAATTTATGTTTTATTTAATTTTATTTTATTTTAAGTTTTTTAATTTTAATTACATTTTTTTTCTCCAATGATGTTTAAAATTTCAAGTAATGCATTTTGATGATTTGTGATGAATTAGCAATAAAAGCTGGTCCAGAATGCAGTTCTCAGTGTCAGATATCATTTAACCTTTAGATCTCTTTATTGATTAATTTATTAATTACAGCGGAGTGAATGAGTGAGTGAGTGTGTGCATATGTGTGTGTATGTGTATATACGTATGCATGTGTGTGTGAGTGTGTGTGTGATGGAGAAACAGATGCTGATGCTGAAGCTGAATGTGCAGCTGTGAGCTCAGTTTAAGAGCATCTCTCTTTAATCTTGACTCCACCTGTTCTGCCTCATTCTGTCCCTCTGCATCTTTTATCTTCTGCTCTTCTTCTTCTTTAATGTGTGGCCGCACCTGTCCTGTGTTTCTCCACCTTCCCTGCCCTTTTCCTGCTTTTCCTGATTATCATGAGGCTTTCCTCAAATTTCTCTCTCCATAATCAGCCTGCTGTGGAAAGTTCACACTCAGTACCTGACGTTTGTCAATAACGTCTCTATTTCTGCTGTGTTCTGCTTTGTGCATTCACAAGTTTAACAAATAACTAATATTTTAATATTAAAATGTATATTTTAGATTTAAATAAATAATAAAATATAAAAACCATATTTACATACAAAAGAAATAAATATACGTGCAATATCCAATATATGTAAAATTGCTATTATTACAAATGTTTTATATTACAATATCAATAACATTTTGACAAAAATGCTAAAAATATTAAATTAAAATAAAAAAATAAGATTTAATTAAAATTAAATTAAAATAAAAAAATGTCTGTCTTGATCAAAAATAGCAGTGGAGAGGCATAAATACTTATACAAATTAATAATTTTGTGCAAATCTGAAAAAAATATGATATTCAAATATTTAAAAAAAAAAAAAAAAAAAAAAAAATATATATATATATATATATATATATATATATATATATATATATATATATATATAATTTAAATATATATATATATAATTTAAATATATATATATATATAATTTAAATATATAAAAATAAGCAAATTATAATTCATACAATGAAAACATAAAATAGAAAAAAAAATAGAAATGTATACTTTAACCAAAATGTCTAAAAATGTAAATATTTGTAGACTATTGTAAATAATAAACAATATAAATGTAGACTTTTTCAATATTATATAACTGTAGATAATATATATAATATTAAATGTAAATTATAAAAAATATTAAAATAATGACTAATAAAAGCATAAATATAAGTGAAACTTTTACAATTCTAATACTTTTAATTGTATCGTGCGTTTAATTGATTTATTAGAATTTTTAAAGTTATATTTGGTATATTTCTCCGTTTATTGGTCAATATTTCATCATTTTTTATCGTATACATTTAGTAAATATATTGTACATATTTCTATTTTTTCTATTTTATGTTTTGTATATATTATAATATTATAATAACACAAATAAAAAATATAAGGCAAATAAAAATAATAAAATATATTAAAAAAATTCCAAAGTCGGTGCCAATGGCGTAGTGGAAAAGTGCACCAACACATGCACTCCGGTGTTCGCGGCGACCCGGGTTCGATTCCTGCCTCAAGGTCCTATGCCGATCCTTCCCCTCTCTCTGCTCCCCACACTTTCCTGTCAGTTCTCTCTACTGTCCTGTCAAAATAAAGGTGAAAACCCCTAAAAAATTATTAGCAAAAAAAAAAAGTTCCAAATTATAAATAAGTAAATTATTATGACTAATAATATTAGTAATCCTGTCAATAGAGTAATTCAGCTTTTAATCACAGCAATAATTTAAAAGTTTAATACATATTCACAAAGAAAGTGTCTGTTTTTAAACATTAATCTTTCACTTTTTTCAGAATTTAATCCAATAAATAGATTATTAATCAATAAATTTCCTCATAATGTGTTTCTTGCTGATTATCTGGGTTTCCTCAGACGAGTTGCTGAAGCTTCTCTCTCTCTGTAATCATCCCAGACGTGGAAAGTTCACACTCAATACCTGATGTTTGTGAGTGAGTCTATTTCTGGTGGCATTATTAGAGGCTGTTCTGCTTTGTGTATTAATTATTATGTAAGAGTGACGCAGACGCCCTGGAGACTCATATTAGTACTGTCATTTACACTTTCTCAACATTTACTGACTTGCAGTTTATAACCCAGAACTCATAATGCATGAGAAAAATACTGTTAATTCTTCTGTTAATTCAAAGTTATTTATTTGTTTTGCTTGTTTGATTGTTTATTTGTTTGTTAATGTATCCATCCATTTATTTAATGCTATAATTATTGTTTATATTTATTTATAATAATACTGATATTCATATACTGTTTGTTTGTTTGTTTTTGTTTATTCCTTTGTTTGTTCATTTATTTATTCATTCATTTATTTAGTTCTATAATTACTGTTTGTTTATTTATAAACTACTGATATTCATATATTCGTTTGTTTGTTCAATACTATAATTATTGTTTATATTTATTCTTATTATCATAGATATTCATATACTTGTTGTTTGTTCGTTTATTTAATACTATAATGAGTGTTTATATTTATTTATAGTAATACTAATATTCATATACTACTTGTTTGTTTGTTTGTTTGTTTGTTAGTTTGTTTGTTTGTTTGTTTGTTTGTTGTTTGAATGTTCGTTCATTTAATACTATAATTATTGTTTTTATAAATTTATATTAATACTAATATTCAAATATTAGTTTGTTCGTTCAAATGTTTGTCCATTCGTTCATCTAATACTATAATTATTGTTTATATTTATTTATAATAATACTGATATTTATATAGTTTTTGTTGTTCGTTTGTTTATTTGAATACTTTAATTACTGTTTAGGTTTATATTAATACTGATATTTATATGCTAGTTTTGTTCGTTCGTTCGAATGTTCATTTGATCGTTCGTTCAATCATTCGTTCATTTAATACTATAATTATTGTTTGTATTTATTTATATTAATACTGATATTCATATTGTTTGTTTGTTTGTGTTTGTTTGTTTGTTCGTTCATTTATACGTTTGTTCGTTTATTTGATACTATAATTACTGTTTATGTTTATTTATATTAATACTGATATTCATATACTGCATGTTTGTTCGAATGTTTGTTTGTTCAGTCGTTCGTTCATTTAGTACTATAATTATTGTTTGTATTTATTCATATTATTACTGATATTCATACTGGTAGTTGTTTGTTTGTTTGTGTTTGTTCGTTTGTTCATTCATACGTTCATTCATTTATTTGATACTATAATTACTGTTTATGTTTAATTTATAATAATACTGATATTCATATACTTGTTTGTTCATTTGTCACTAGTGCCAGACTAAGGCACTCGGCCTGTGCACACGCCTCCCACCAGTGCCGATATACAGACATATCGCCCTGCTACTCGTGTGATACTGCTTTTATATATATATATATATATATATATATATATATATATATATATATATATATATATATATATATATATATATATATTCATATGCCAAAATACCACAATGTCAGATTTGTCCAATAATGGTGGAGCTTGAATGTCATATCAGTTGTGTTGTTGTATTTCTGCAGTTGTGTAGTATTGGTTGTGTTATGGTGGTGTGATGTCAGAGTGTCGCTGCTAGGCTCAGAGTCACACAATCACACCTGAATCACTGAACACCAGAGACAAATAGGAGGAGACATGGAGATCAGACGCCACACACACATGACCAGTCATCACACACGGACACACACACACACACACACGCATACACTCATATAACCCTAACCTACACACACACAGCTGATGTAATTGTGAAACGTCTTAATCATCACAATATCCAGAGCAAGAATCACACCTGGCACAAGTAGAGCAATGTGCAGGAGAGCAAGCCAACACACTGGTTTCATTCTCTCAAATCTGTGTCTTAGTCTCATTAATAATTCATGCAAAAAAACACACACACACAACCTACAATATCTCTGTTTAGTAGGACAATAAGGAATTTACTCAATATTTAATTACTTGACTCAATACAATATAAAATCTCTCTGAATCTCAACACGGACACAATAAAAATAAAACTTTTAATTCTTAAAAACAGGACCTGTAGCTTTAAAATACATTGATACTTAACAAAAGCTGCACAGTGTCTGAATCAAAACATGAAACATTTCAAATAAAGGCACCATATTTCATACACACCGTATATTGTCATTAATTTAATACTACATATCAGAGCCATGAGACGAGACACAGAGCGAGAATATGCAGACGAACAGCACATCAGCTGCACTAACACAACCTGAGGACAAACTCCTACATGTTGCCAGATGTTTCCTGCTCGTTTCAGCCCGAACTTTGACGAACACGAGCTCTAATGAGGATCTTTGACCTCGTTCTGAGGTGAAACTGTGAAACGTGTCCTGCTGCATCACGTTCTTCACAATGTGTTTAAACTCATTTTGGATGACACGCCATTCTGACATAAAGAATATATTATTATTATTATTATTATTATTATTGTTGTTGTTATTAAGTTAAATGATAAAGAAACAAACAAATAAATAAATAAAAAGTTATTATACAGTCCACTAAAATATTCCAGCTTTATAACAGGTCAGTGTGTTTCAATCATTTACCTACTCGTGATCTACTTCTTCACCGTCTCTGAGAGTCTTGATTTCGACAGTAAATTATCACTGTGAACATCTAAAAACAAGCTCAAACTGAATTTCCCAAAATGTGTTTAGAAGCACTTTTCAACAAAAAAAAGAGTGAAATAAAAAGGGTTTTTGTTGTTTAATGTTAGAATAAGATTGATGGTTTAATCCTCTGGAAAAATAAGACATTGAGACATATTAGAATTGAAATGCTACAGTTGAGTTGTAATTTAATGATATTAATTTAATATATATATATGGTTGAAGTCAGAAGTATTAGCCCCCTAAATTATTAGCTCCCAGTTTATTTTTTTCCTCAATTTCTGTTTAGCAGAGAGCAGATTTCTTCAACACATTTCTAATCATAATAGTGTTAATAATTCATCTCTAATAACTGATTTATTTTCTCTTTGTCATGATGACAGTAAATAATATTAGACTAGATATTCTTCAAGACACTTCTATACAGCTTAAAGTGACATTTAAAGGCTTAACTAGGTTAATTAGGTTAACTAGGCAGGTTAGGGTAATTAGGCAAGTTATTGTATAATGATGGTTTGATCTGTGGACTATTGGAAACAAAATCTTAAAATGGTGTTTAAAAAATTAAAAACTGCTTTTATTCTAGCGGAAATAAAACAAATAAGACGTTTTCCAGAAGAAAAAATATTATCAGACATACTGTGAACATTTCCTTGCTCTGTTAAACGGCAAATATTTAAAAATGAAGAAAAATTCAAAGGGGGGCTAATAATTCTGACTTCATCTGTGTGTATATATATATATATATTATACTTCTGTTAAAATGATGCATTGCTTAATTCAATTATTTTTAAATAAGATTTCTAAATAAAAGCAGCAATATTTAAACAATAAAAAAATATAATAAGAATTATTATGATTATGATGATTATTATAACTATCATTGTTATTATTATTATTATTATTATTATTATTATTATTATTATTATTATTATTATCATCATCATCCTCATTGTTATTGTTATTAGGGCGTCATGGTGGTGCAATGGGTAGCATGATTGCCTCACAGCAAGAAGGTCATTGGTTTGAGTCACGGCTGGGTCAGTTGGTGTTTCTGTGTGGAGTTTGCATGTTCTCCCTGTGTTGGTGTGGGTTTCCTCTGGGTGCTCTGGTGTCCCCCACAGTCCAAACACATGCACTATAGGAAAATTGATCAACTAAATTGGCCGTTGTGTATGAGTGTGTGTGTGTGTGTGTGAATGAGTGTGTGTGGGTGTTTCTCAGTACTGGGTTGGAGGTGGAAGGGCATCCACTGTGTAAAACATATAGAATGAATAGTTGGTGGTTCATTCTGCTGTGGAGACCTTTGATAAATAAGGGGCTAACTTGACCGAAATGAATGAATGATAATGTTAATGATAATGATAATACAGCACAAACAGTGAAATCTTACTTCCTAAAACAGTTTAGTTGAATCAGATGAACTTCTCTAGTCGTCTCCACTTACAGCAGTCAAACTGACTAAATATATTCAATTAAACTTTTGTTAAATTCGAAACAAGGCAAAGCCAGAATGTGGAGCTCGGCGCAGGAATTCCTCACACACACACGCACACACACACACACACACACACACACACACACACACACACACATGGGTACAGAGCCATGAATCTGTCTAATGACCCGTCAGCTTTCTGAATCTCACACAACGCACACATGCAGTGTCTATTCTAGGGGGCGTGTCTATGAGCTTGGCCCCGCCTACATTTAAATTGTACATTGTTATTATATATTACAATACTGCTTTTTTTAAGTAATTCAATTTGTTAATTAAATGTATCTGCTGAAGAAATCAATAAGGAATTACTGGTCATTTTTAGGTTATTTAATTACAGCTGTGTATTATTATTCATTCATTCATTCATTTTCCTTCGGCTTAGTCCCTTTAATCATCAGGGGTCACCACAGTGGAATGAACCGCCAACTTATCCACCATATGGTTTACACAGTGGATACTCTTCCAGCCGCAACCCAGTACTGGGAAACACCCATACACACTCCCTGTCTCTCTCTCTCTCTCTCTCACACACACACACACATCTCTGTGTATATGCTGATAAATTCATCTTGGAGGATAACCGTGTAAATCAGATGGTAAAGTGTGCTGTGGAGAAGAAATGGAGGTTAAATGAGATTGAGCTGAAGTATCAGATGTTCTAATAACATGTGGAAGTGTTTTCAGGGTTTCCCTTCACACTTATGAGTCTGAGCAGATCATGAACTCAGTATTTTAACCCCAAGATGCACTAGGGATGCACTTTGCTTAAAGAAACTCTCTGTTTTCTTGACTCCTCTTTTCTTTTGGTTTGTTTTCAACATAAAAATCTGTTATTTACAGCACATCCTTTAAAGTATAAACACTACTGCTAAAGCTTGGGATTGCCGTTAATGAAGTCTTTTAAACAATGGACAGCATTTTTATATTTAATTCAGCTTTGGTTAAACTGTAGTATGATTGCAGCTTTATTTAAAGTGACCATTAGTATTGTTAAATATTTTTGCATTCAGCATAAAAAATAGGGTAAAGTATTTCCAAAATAAATGGTAAGTTAATGTAGATCATAGAGACTATTAAAAAACATATTTATTTATTAAATTATTTACTTATTTATTTAATATAATTTCATTTATTACATTTATTTATTTACTTATTTATTTATTTAATTAATATAATTTCATTTATTATATTTATTTATTTAATTATTTACTTATTTATTTATTTAATATAATTTCATTTATTATATTTATTTATTTAATTATTTACTTATTTATTTATTATATTTATTTATTTATTTATTTACTTATTTATTTATTTAATATAATTTCATTTATTATATTTATTTATTTAATTATTTACTTATTTATTCATTTGATATAATTTCATTTATTATATTTATTTATTTAATTATTTACTTATTTATTCATTTAATATAATTTCATTTATTATATTTATTTATTTAATTATTTACTTATTTATTTACTTTAATATAATTTCATTTATTATATTTATTTATTTAATTATTTACTTATTTATTTACTTTAATATAATTTCATTTATTATATTTATTTATTTAATTAATTACTTATTTATTTAATATAATTTCATTTATTATATTTATTTAATTATTTACTTATTTATTTATTTAATATAATTTCATTTATTATATTTATATATTTATTTATTTATTTATTTAATATAAATATATTTATTATATTTATTTATTTAATTATTTACTTATTTATTTAATATAATTTCATTTATTATATTTATTTAATTATTTACTTATTTATTTACTTTAATATAATTTCATTTATTATATTTATTTATTTAATTAATTACTTATTTATTTAATATAATTTCATTTATTATATTTATTTAATTATTTACTTATTTATTTATTTAATATAATTTCATTTATTATATTTATTTATTTATTTATTTAATATAAATTCATTTATTATATTTATTTATTTATATATTTATTTATTTAATATAATTTAATTTATTATATTTATTTATTTAATTATTTACTTATTTCTTTATTTTAATATAATTCAATTTATAAATTTTATAATTTTGTTATATAAATTACACATGCGCTTCTATATGCATACATAAAGCTGTAATATGTTGTATTTATTAATTTGCTATGTCGTAATAAATAATTCTTTATATTTATTTCAATATGTATATAGCACTTGTAAACACTGTGATAAAGGTTTTCACTCTTAAATCAAAAACTTCATCCGATGTTTAATCCAATGTTTTCAAGCACCCCAAAAAAGGGTTATTTATTCTGAATAAACAGTATATTTATTATTATTATGTTCATTTCTGAAAATATCTGCTAGATACGACTGTAGTGTTAATGAAACTTGCTGATGAATTCACCAAAAAAATCTGTCTTAAAGTGATCTTTCAGCCAAAACTGAAAAGTCTGCCATCATTTAACTCAACCTTCACTTTTTCTAAACCTTTATGATTTTCTTTTCTCTGTTAAACACAAAAGAAGATATTTTGAAGAATGCTGAAATCCGGTAACCATTGACTTCCATAGTATTTGATTTTTTTCTTAAATGAAAGTCAACGGTTACAGGTTTTCAACTTTTTTTCAGAATATCTTCTTTAGTGTTCAACAAAATAAAGAAACACACACTATTTTTCTATTAAACACAAAAGAAGATATTTTGAAGAAGGCTGAAAACTGGTAACCATTCCATGGTATTTTTTTTTTCTTTTTTTTTTTTCTTTTTTACTATGAAAGTCAATGGTTACAGGTTTTCAACTTAACCCAAATTATCTTTAGTGTTCAACAAAATAAAGAAATACACACTCTTTACTTTTCAAATGTTTATGAGTTTTTCTTCTATTAAATGCAAAAGAAGATATTTTGAAGAATGCTGCAAACCGGTAACCATTGACTTCCATAGTATTTGTTTGTTTGCTTTTTTCTACTATGAAAGTCAGTAGTTACAGATGTTCAACTTAATCCACAATGTGTTCTTTAGTGTTCAACAAAATAAAGAAATTCACACTCTTTGTTTTTCAAACCTTTATGAGATTCTACTAATAAACGCAAATGAAGATTTTTTTTTGCTAAAAAACAGTAACCATTGACGTATTTGTTTTTCCTACTATGAAAGTCAATGGTTAAAGGTTTTCAGCATTCTTCAGAATATCTTCTTTATTGTTCAACACAAGAAAGAAATACACACTATTTACTTTTTTCAAAGTTTCTTCTTCTACTAAACGCAAAAGAAGATAATTTAAAAAATGCTGAAAACCTGTAACCATTGACTTCCATATACTGTATGTGTTCTTCCAACTGTAGAAGTCAGTGGTTACAGGTTTTTAACTTAACCCAAAATATCTTCTTTAGTGTTCACCAAAACAAAGAAATACACGCTCTTTACTTTTTTCAAACTTTCTTTCTTCTATTAAACACAAAAGAAGATATTTTGAAGAATGCTGAAAACTTGTAATCATTGACTTCCATGGTATTTATTATATTTTTTTACTATGAAAGTCAGTGGTTACAGGTTTTCAACTTAATGCAAAATATCTTCTTTAGTGTTCACCAAAACAAAGAAATACACACTCTTCATTTTACTTTAACACTCTTTATTTAATTCTTTTTAAACCTTTATGATTTTCTTTTCTCTGTTAAACACAAAAGAAGATATTTTGAAGAATGCTGAAAGCCGGTATCCATTGATTTCCATAACATGTGTTTTTTCTACTATAGATGTAAATAGTTACAGGTTTTCAGCTTATTCCAAAATTTCTTCTTTAGTGTTCAACAAAATAAAGACATTCACACTTTTCAAACCTTTATGAGTTTCTTTCTTCCATTAAACAAAAATGAAGAAGTTTTGAAGAATGCTGAAAATCAGTAATCTGTTTTCAGGTTTTGAGTTTGAGAGAGAGTAAAGAGTGACCATTTTCATTTTTGGATGGACTGTCCCTTTAAATGGTCGTTTACTGTACAGGTGCAGCTGATGGAGTGATCTGATTGGCTGTTGATGTTTTTTTCAGAGGGATGACACCAGCCTATCAGAGGGCAGCACTATTGACCTGAGGAAACCTGGCGAGGAGGAGGACGAATATTCAGAGATGGCAGAAGAGGCCATGGATCCGGAAAACTGCTTTCCTGACGGTCAGAAAATACACGCGCTTACACAGTTATTCGCCCTTCTATATATTTTTTCCAGCACATTTCTAATCATAATAGTTTTAATAACTCATCTCTAATAACTGATTTATTTTATCTTTGTCATGATGACAGTAAATAATATTAGACTAGATATTCTTCAAGACACTAGTATTCAGCTTAAAGTGACATTTAAAGGCTTAACTAGGGTAATTAGGGTAAAGTTAGGGTAATTAGGCAAGTCATTGTATAACAGTGGTTTATTCTGGAGACAATCCAAAACAAATATTGCTGAAGGGGGCTAATAATATTGAGCTTAAAATGGTGTTTAAAACTATTAAAACTGCTTTTATTCTAGCCGAAATAAAACAAATAAGACTTTATATTATAGGAAATGCTGTGAAAAAAATCATAATGTGGGAAATCTTTAAAAAATAAAATAAATTCACAGATAATTCTGACTTTAACTGTATACAGAGCACAATAGGAGCAGCCCTTCAACATCATACCTGACTAATAAAATGCATTAATATCTGATTTCTGGGTCCTGGATTTGGGAAGGCAGTATTGTTGTTTAGAGCTGCTGGAATACTGATGGATTAAATATGGCTAGTCAGTCATCATCACATTACCACAGCACCATTTCTCCTCTGACGTGGCACACTCAATTTAATGCCCCATTGCCCTTTTAAATGTCACTTCATTGCTGAATGTTTCTATCAAATCAGCTTCACTTCAACATATGGACAAACAGCAGCAACACACACCTGATACTGGAAAACCTCATACTCCAAAACTGTAGAGAAGCTGATGATAATACTGCTTTTATGATCAACAGAGCACAGCGACGGCCAGTTCAACTGTCTGCTTTCTCTTTTAGTAAATCTCTATATATAGCTTGTTTTTACCGTTCAAGAACAATAAAACTAAATATTTAATCTCACAAATCTGAATAACCTTTAGCATTTCTGTCACAAATTAGACTTTTAAACTTATAAACCATAAATTATGAGAAAAAAAGTTCACTTTATTACCGGCCACTTTATTAGGTACAACTTACTAGTACCAGGTTGGACCCCCTGTTGCCTTCAGAACTGCCTTAATCCTTCGTGGCATAAATTCAACAAGCTACTGGAAATATTCCTCAGAGATTTTGCTCCATATTGACATGATAGCATCACACAGTTGCTGCAGATTTGTCGGCTGCACATCCATGATGCCAATCTCCCGTTCCACCACATCCCAAAGGTGCTCAATTGGATTGAGCTCTGGTGACTGTGGAGGCCATTTGAGTACAGTGAACTCATTGTCATGCTCAAGAAACCAGTCTGAGATGATTCACGCTTTATGACATGGTGTGTTATCCTGCTGGAAGTAGCCATCAGAAGATGGAGACACTGTGCTCATAAAGGGATGGACATGGTCAGCAACAATACTCAGGTAGGCTGTGGTGTTGACACCATGCTCAATTGGTACTAATGGACCCAAAGAAAATCTCCCCCACACCATTACACCACCACCACCAACCTGAACCGCTGATACAAGGCAGGATGGATCCATGCTTTCATGTTGTTGAGGCCAAATTCTGAGCCGAGCATCTGAAAGTGTCAGCAGAAATGGAGACTCATCAGACCAGGCAACGTTTCTCCAATCTTCTATTGTCCAGTTTTGGTGAGCCTGTGTGAATTGTAGCCTCAGTTTCCTGTTCTTAGCTGACAGGAGCGGCACCCGGTGTGGTCTTCTGCTGCTGTAGCCCATCCGCCTCAAGGTTGGACGTGTTGTGTGTTCAGAGATGCTCTTCTGCAGACCTCGGTTGTAACGAGTGCTTATTTGAGTTACTGTTGCCTTTCTATCAGCTGGAACCAGTCTGGCCATTCTCCTCTGACCTCTGGCATCAACAAGGCATTTGCGCCCACAGAACTGCCGCTCACTGGATAATTCCTCTTTGTCGGACCATTCTCTGCAAACCCTAGAGATGGTTGTGCGTGAAAATCCCAGTAGATCAGCAGTTTCTGAAATACTCAGACCAGCCTGTCTGGCAGCAACAACCATGCCACGTTCAAAGTCTCTTAAATCCCCTTTCTTCCCCATTCTGATGCTCACCTTAAACTGCAGCAGATTGTCTTGACCATGTCTAGATGTCTAAATGCATTGAGTTGATGCCATGTGATTGGCTGATTAGACATTTGTGTTAACGAGCAGTTGGAGAGGTGTACCTAATAAAGTGGCCGGAGAGTCTCAAGCTCATGTTATTTTAATGCATTAACTATATTATATTTATTTATTATGGTAAATATTTCATTATTAAAATATTTCAATATTTTAATTCATGCAATGTTTTTGTGAATGCTGTAGATTTGAATGTTTTTTATGTTTGTGTGTCTGAGTGTGTGTTTGTTTGTATATTTGTGTTCATATGTGCGTGTGTTTGGGGGTGTGTGATTTTGTGATCTGCTCTTTAAAATCTTCATTGTGGTGTGGTTAGTGTGTGTGTGTGTGATTGTGTGTGTGTGTGTGTGTGTGTGTGATTGTGTAAGTATGATTGATGAGCAGTGAGTGCTGTGTTCAGTGTTTCTGATAATTCTCCAGTGTGTGAGTGCAGCATTTCAGCATTTCTCTATTATAAATGGAGGAACACACACACAGACACGGTGCTGAATTGAATGAGTGGTCAGATTTCTGCTTTAGGGGTCAGAAGGCCACATTCACACCATTTAGCAGAAATCACAGAGGACACAGAGCTGGAGCCGCCACACAATAATGCAGGAGGTTGTTTTAATGCATGATGTAGTATCGATATAATGCACCAGATTTTCCTGGAATATCAGTCACTTTTATCATTTCAAGCACAATGTTATATTTCAAAGTGACTTGTGCTGTATAATGCAGATAATGTCCAGCTGAGAGAAAGACAGATAAGAGCTTTTGAAGATTCAGTTTCACTTTAAATACATTTGTTTTGTCCTTCTATTTTTATTTTATTTTATTTTATCAAAATATATTAAATTGAGTTAAATAAGTGTGTAATTTGTTTATAATTGATAATAAATACATTAAATTAAATAATAAATAAAAATAAATAATAAATAAATATATAATTTATTTACATATTTAATAAATTAAATATCATATAAAGTAAAATAAAAAAATACATAAATAATATAAAATTTACTCATAATTAATAAAAAAGATTTAAATAAAAAATATAATAGAATAATAAATAAATAATATATAATTTGTTTATAATTAAAATTAAATATCAAATAAAGTAAAATAAAATAAATAAATTAATAAATATATAATTTATTTATAATTAATAAAAATAAATTAAATTAAAAATAAAATGAATAATAAATAAATAATATATAATTTATTTATAAAATAATAATAAGTTCAAAATAAATTAATAATACATGATTTATTTTTAATTATTATTATTAATAAAATTTTATATAAAATAAAATAAATAAATGTAATTTATTTATAATTAATAAAAAATTCATTAGATTAAATAAATAATATATAGTTTATTTATAAATAATAATAAAATAATTAAATAAATATCAAATAAATTAAAATTAAAATAAATAAATAATATATAATTTAATAATAAATGAATAATATATAATTTATTCATAATTGATAATAAATTAAATAAAAATCAAATAGTGTAAAATAAAATTTATTATTTGTAAATTATTTATAATTAATAATAAATGAACTAAATTGAAAATAAAATAAAATGAGTAATAAATAATATATAACTTATTTATAATTAATAACAAATGAATTAAATAAATATCAAATAAAGTCAAATCAAATAAATATTATATAATTAATTTATAATTAATAATAAATAATTTAAATTAAATAAAAAATAAATTCAAATAAACTTTTAATGAATTTCTTGTGGAGGAGGAGGAACCAAAAGGATTTATGTTGTTTATGCATGTTCTTATTATCTAATGATTTAATATAAACAAGTTTATTTACTAAAAATTGTAAATTATTAGATTGATTAATTAATAGAATTTAACATCATTAAACTATGTTATAAACAAATCTGATATTTATTTCAGTGCAGCTTATCTGATTATTTTTACTTTAAATCATGCAATTTTAAGCAACTAATTTAGCAAATAAATGGTAATTATTTACATTTAATTACTTATGTAAATGCAAATTTGATAAACATATTTTATTCGTCAATATTTTCTTTATTTCTACTTTATTTTTAATGTATAGTAAATATTGAATATTTTAGTTTATTTTGGATAAATTTTTTTCTAAACTTAATAATAAATTAATAATATTATATAATAAATATAAAATAATAATATTATATAAATTAAATATAAAATAAATAATTTTTTTATAAATTTAATTTATTAATATATAAAATCAATATATTTAATATATTTATATTTATATTATACATTTATTATCTATATTTATTTATAATAAAATTAATATAATATTTTTATGTTAATAATATAATATTTTACAGATATACTTACATTATATATATTCTTAATACATTTTTTATCTTCTGCATTTAATTAATTTCAGTTTAGTTCAATGCAAGTTTATTTGTATAGCTCATTTCACAATAGTTATAGAAGTTATATAGTTTAGTATAGTATAGTTATATAGCTTCACTGAAGGTCTGCACGTGTGCTCAGATCTGGAAGTGTAATTTGGAGCACTAAAATGTTGACGCTCTGCTATCTGTAAAGCATGACACATGTTCACCTCAGATCAGATGCAATGATGAAGTCACCAAAAGCAGCTTCGATTGGCTGCGATGGCGGATAATTGTTTGATGAATGCTGAAACGTCTGATGGAGAGCAGCAGCATCGCTACAAATTGAGTTGCGAGGAGCCTGTTAGCATAACCTGCTATTGAGTTTACAGCAGTAAGTGGATTTAGAGGGGAGCTCAGATGATGCCGGTAATGGAGCCGCAGAGACACCACTGCTGGATTACACTCACTTGCACTACTGCTGAACGCTGGATTCTGATTGGCTGATGAGCATTCTTAGGCGTGCTCTTATTGTCAGATAAACGCACAGATAAAGTAGTTCCGGCAGGTTTTGAGCACATTACAGTTGCATTAAATTGTTCCTTATTAAATTAATGTTTATACTTATTTATAGTGTCTGTATTATTAAATTGCTCACATTGCTATATTGTTTAGTTTACATTTTAATTTAAGCATCTTTATATATATGGAAAATAAAGTGACTTCTGAATTATTTCTAATGTAGTTTTAGTTGGGAATGACTATATTGGGGTGTATTACTGTTTATACTGCAGGTCTGCTGAATGCTGGATTCTGATTGGCTGATGAGTACTCTGAGGTGTGCCATTATTTTCAGATAAACTCACAGATAAAGTAGTTCCGGCAGAAGTCACTCAGAATAATTTTGATTATAAATTGTGTAAACATTATAAACGTCTTTATTTTAAGCAAGTTATAAACATAATTATATATTTTTAAATGAGTAATTATTATTGTTTTCATTTATTTATATGAAACTCTTTTAATACAAATTTCTACTTAATATTTTTCTATATACTATAATAATAATATATTTTATTTATAACGCGCTTTTCTAAAACCCAAAGCGCTTACAAGAAAGTAAAAACAACAAAGCACAGTAAACAATAATAAAAAAAATACAATAAAAACACAGTAAGAATAAAAGAGATATCACAAATTAAAAACAGTCCTAAAAAGATGAGTTTTAAGTAGCTTTTTAAAAGCGTCCAATGAACCGGCATTCCTAATGTTAGTGGGAGGAGCATTCCACAGTTTGGGAGCACGGAAAGAGAATGCCCTACCTCCCATGGTGCTGAGTTTGCAGCGAGGCTGAAACAGCGTAGTACTTGAGGCAGAGCGTAGACAGCGAGAGGTAGAGGAAATGGATATCAGGTCACAAATGTAACCTGGAGCAGAACCATGAATCGCTTTATATGTTAAAATCAATGTTTTAAAATCAATACGAGACTTGATGGGAGGCCAGTGAAGTTGTTGGAGTATGGGAGTGCTGTGCGACCGAGACGATGTATGTGTCAACACACGTGCAGCAGAATTTTGAATGTATTGTAATATCTTGAGAGAATTTGCTGGTAACCCTCCGAACAGAGAATTGCAAAAATCCAATATTTTTATGTATAAATATTGAAATTTCTATATTTAGACTATATTTTTACAAACTGTTTTGTAGATGTGTGATCCTACACTAGTCTCACGGTTCGGTTCAGTGATGATTTTCATGCCATCGATTCGGTTCAGTTCGATATCTCTGTGCCATACATAATTATATATTTTACTTTACAGCACAAGAAAAATGTATAAATAGATTTATATTTATATACTATTTGTAATACAATTTTGTCTTTTAATACAAGCAGTCAGAACTGTTAAAAACTCAAGAACATGCAGAACAACATGAGCGTTTATAGCAAATGAACAAATATAAATATCCCGCTCGCTTTATGAGCCCTGTCAAGCGATACACCCCTATGATTGGTCATACGCTCAACAGAAAGGGCTGCGATTGGCTCTAACGCTCTGGGGCTGTTCAACGAAGATAAACACTGATAAACGGCAGCAGCGATCACAGCTGATCCATAATAGAGACGGAGAAGAAAACTCACTCTGCAGACAAACGCTCATGTCTGGATCCAGAAGTATCGCTGTAACAGCCGAGAGGAGAGGAAAAGTCACGCCAGCAGGTCAAATGGGCCACAGTGAGAGAGAGAAATGGAGTTTACTTTCACTTTCTCAATCACAGTGAAGGGGCTTCTGCTGTAAGTGTCAGTGAAAGACTGTCCAGCAAACACACACACACAGTGAATTGTGCAGTTTCTGTGTTTTTAAATAGTTGTAGTGTTTTAATTACTCTCGTTCGCCTCCCTCGCCATAGTAAGCTACGACGATATAGCGCATGAGATAAATGATGTCAATACGTAATAACCGGTTATGATTATTACTGAACCGGTACCGAATTATCCACGTCTGGATCGTGGTGCACCGAAGAAACAATTAAATTGGACACCCCTACTGTTTTGTGATATTTATTTCTTTATTTATTTATTTATTTATTTATTTATATTATATATTTATCTAAACAATGCATTTTTATTATTTTTTTAAGCTACAATAATATACAGTACATGCAGTACATGAGTTTAGCTGAATGCATCCAATGCAATTTAATTTAATGCAATTTCTACGTGTTTTAAGTATGTTTAGCAATTTATTTAAAATAATATTTTTTCTTTTTTTATTTATTTTTATATAAATATTTTTAAAATGCAATTTTAAATTTTAAATATATTTTTTTAAATGTAATTCAAATATTTTTAATTTAATTGATATTTTTAGCAATTGATAGTTTAATTGATAGTTTTTTACATATGTATATTTTTACATATCTATAAAATTTACATTTTGTTTTTCATATTTTAGTTTTTAAATATTTTTCATATTTTAGTAATTAATTTATTTTCTTAGCATTTCATCCACATCTCCTCCTCCTCCTCCTGTTGTGTTTTGATGTGGTTTTTGACTGTTGTAGCTGTCAAAGCACTCTAATCATTCATTGTTGGATATGGAGCTGTAATGTGCTCAACCTGCCGAAACTACTTTAGCTGTGCCTGACAATAACCAAACACCTTAGATTGACCATCAGCCAATCAGAATCCAGCATTCAGCAGACCTGCAGTATAAACAGTAATACACCACAATACAGTCATTCCCAACTAAAACTACATTAGAAATAAATCAGAAGTCACTTTATTCCCACATAAAGAGACTAAAATTAAAATGTAAACTTAAAAATATAATTAACCTAACTAATAATACAAGTACTATAAACAACAAACTATCAATATAAAAGTAAGGAATAATATTATGGCGATTTAATGTGCTCAAAACCTGCCGGAACTACTTTAGCTGTGCATTTATCTGACAATAACAGCACTCCTTAGAATGCTCATCAGCCAATCAGAATCAAGCATTCAGCAGTCCAGTTATAAAAGTAATGAGTAACTGATGACCAGCTGTTGGATTATGAAGTGGTGGTGATGTGGCTGTGATATGAAGCGCAGTAGTTGTTAGGTCTCAGATGTGCTTTATTTTCTAATAATTCTGCAATCTGCAGTTGTTGATTTCTGCTATTGATCTCCAGCTTCTGATCTTCTGAAGTGTTTCCAGCTCTTTGAAGTCTTTTGAAGTCACATTTTCAGGTGTTGATTTGAACAAAGAGCTTTAGAAAAAGGAAGAGTCGGCAAAACGAGAGTCTTCCTCTCACTTACAGTCTGAATGACATATTAGCAATACATGAGTAGTCTATTAACGGAGCAAAAATATGAACTCCTACAGCATTTTCTTCAAATAATAAAAATCTAAAATGTTATTCAAAGTAGTATCATTTTAGTCAGCGTAATGTAGTCAACATTTATGTAAAGGTGCTGTATGTAAGTGTTTGACTCTTCTAAAATATAAAAACACCATAATATGTTTGCAGATATTTAGAAACATGTTAAGTGAACATTCTTGTTTATCTGAAAAACATTGCTGAGATCAGATATTCTGCTTTGAACGTGCATTACGTGAACATCTGTCTTTGTTTTGGTCCCTTTAACCCTCCCACTGCCAGTTTAGCCAATTATATTTCAGCACCATGGGTTGCCAGATGTTGGCAAACAGCGTATTCCATTCAATCAGTAATGAAGGCTCTTAAAACATGCGTCTGTGACTGAAATGCGACCTCTGTTGGACAGTAGCATACTCTGAAATGAGACGCAGATTTCCACATGAGGTGGTTATTAATTAGCAAATACTATAAATATTACGAGCGTAAACATTAGGTAAGCAGGTTACATTGTAACCCCGTGTCCTAACAACACACTGCGAGATGAGATACGCAGTGATGAGCAATTTGGCTGTTTGCACCAGACGAAACACGATAGAAATGTAAATACAGCCATTCAGAAGCACAGAATAGTGCACTCACTGCACTACAGCGAAATGGCATGGTTTATAATCTAATTAATACATATTAAACCTCTTGAACATTATTAAATGTCGATGTTGAATCACTGATATGTGTTGGCAAAGTTCTGAAGTTAAATTCCAGACGGTTTATTGTATTTTCTAGATCTGAGGTGAACTTTCAGTATTTGGCAATAAATATCATGTAAAATGCCATTCAAACTCACATTACTAGCATTTAACACTGAATAAAGCACACGAGCTGATCATAGTCAGTTTTATGGTGTTCAGCTGTGAGAAATAAAAGCCGTTTCTCAAGTATTAATTTCAGGTGTTGGTTAGGACAAAAACTCCTTTTAATATAGAAATATTCCTTCTATCACGTGCCATTGCTTTTAGTTAGAACGTGACTTAAATCAGGCTGTAGGCTCAAGAGTAAGGCTTGCTCCTATTGGTGTCGTCAATCTGGCAACCTGCGCTTGCGTGGAATCATCAGAGGAGGAGCCGAGGGAAAATGTGTTTTGAACCAGGCATGCAATACCTAGTTCAACCACTGGGTGTCAAACTGATGTACTGCACCTTTAATATATAATTGTTTTTACTTGATTTTTTTAAACTACTTGTAAGTAATTTAACATTTTAAACTGCTTTATCTGCTTTTATCTTTAATGCAATGTTTCAATAAGTAATCTGTTTATTTATTGAAAATAAGGATACTACAATTCAATATATATATAATTTTTCTCTGTATGTATTTTTTGCTTTATACAAGCATTTTTAAAAAGTAAATGAAAGATATTTTGTTTTGTATGCATGTTTCTCATTGGATCATTTCTCATTTGGAATGTGTGTGTTTGTGTGTTTGTGCAGTGTGTGTTCGTCATTTTAAGTGCTGTGACATCAACACGTCAGAGGGTTTGGGTCGGGCCTGGTGGCGGCTGAGGAAAACCTGTTATCAGATCGTGGAGCACAGCTGGTTCGAGACCTTCATCATCTTCATGATCCTCCTCAGCAGCGGCGCTCTGGTACTGTAACACACACTCACTGTAACACACAAACACACTGTAATACAATCACTGTAACACACACTGTAACAAACTCTCACTGTAACACTCACGGTAAGACACACTGTAGCACATTCTCACTGTAACACATTGTAGCACACACTGTAACATGCACTCACTGTAACACTCATAACAATCACTGTAATACACACTCACTGTAACACTTACTGTAACACTCACAAATGGTAAGATGCTTACTGTAACACACTCACTGAAGCATGCTCACTATTGCACTCACTGTAACACACTCACTGTAAAATACTCACATATAGTATCACTGTAACACATGCTCACTGTACAGGGTTCATACGGTCATGGAAAACCTGGACAGTCATGGAATTTTGACAGGGCATTTTCCAGATCTGGACAAGGTTTAGAAAAACAGAAAAACCCACAAAGTTTTGGAAAAGTCATGTAAATTAGTTGAACAAATATCTAAGCAGTTGAATTAGGGCTGCATGATATTGGAAAAATCTGACATTACGGTATCTTGTATTTCTGTGAATATATTGCGATGTGAATACAGTTTCACCAGAAGATTTAACAGGTTTATTTGGATTGATTGGGCGGATTTTGTAGAGGAGTGAATCTCTAATAATATATACCAAATAAATGACAAGCAGAGATCAATAAAATATAGTCCAGATAAAAGTGAATGATAGTTTTCAGGTATTCACTGTTCAGCTACAGATATTGAATAATCAACACTGCAGAGTCTTCATTGTATTTTATTTCATCTTTATTAAAGTTACAATAAAATGTCTTGTCTTGGATGTTTTAAACTCTGAAATATTGAAATGTTCACACAGTCACAGCTCTTAAAGGGACAGTTCACTCAAATATTAAAATGTCCTCACTATTTACTCACTTCACTTGTTTCTATACTATAGGAGTTATTCAATTATCTTCTTGTGTTCATTTAAATAAAGAAAACTCATAATGTTTGAAACAAGTGAAGCGTGTAATGAAAATGGTAAGTAGTGTTTGGGTGAACTGTCTCTTTAAAAATGCATGCAGATGATAAACTTTTACTCCATTATGATTCAATATTAAACTATATGCCCAACATTGCATATCCTGCGACGTGACTATTGTGGATGCACACATTATGATATCGATAATGTTCTGTGATATGCTGTAATAAATTTGACCGTCATTGTTTTTCTTATTATTTACCATGTAGACGTTACATAAAACATTACGTCATGAAAATGTACTTGAAAGTTCTGGAAAACTTTTAGTAGTAAAAATGTGTATGAACCCTGACTGTAAGACTCATGGTAACAGTACTTGTGTTAAAACACATTCACTCTAACACACAGGAACACACCCTGTAACACACTCACTGTACAACACTCATGGTAGCACACACTTACTGTAACACAAATTGACTGTGACACATACTCCTATACATCTGAAAGAATTGCCATTTTCACATTTTTCATTGCTATATTAATATCCTTCAGATAAATCTACAATTTCTCGTGTAAAATCCCTCTAAAGTTATTATGAATAAAAGGCTGCCGTTTTTATACCATGGAAGTTTAGTTTAGTTAGGGTGTACCTTTTTATGGGGTGAAAAGAGAAATTCTTTGACTCTTACTACTACTGTAAATATGTAAATCAGGGTGTTTTCATAGTTTTTGAAATATATCATTTTGTTGTTTGTGTGTAGAAAGAGAGTAAAGATTCCTATCTTTACCAGTTAACAAACAGAAAATAATTAGCATTTGTTATTTTGGATAAAACTCATTGTGTCGTTTGACTAATTGTTGATTATTAGATCAATTATTAATTGTCATATTATAAACATGATTTGATTTTATTGTTATTATTTTTTTATTATATTATTTTAGTATATTTGATTTATTTTTATTTTATTGCTGGTTCGAGTCTCAGCTGTACCAGTTTGCATGTTCTCCCCGTGTTGGTGTGGGTTTCCTCCGGGTGCTCCGGTTTCCCCCACAGTCCAAACACATGTGCTATAGGGGAATTCATGAACTAAATTGGCCGTTGTGTATGAGAGTGTGTGTGTGTGTGTGTGTGTGTGTGTGTGTGAATGAGAGTGTATGGGTGTTTCCCAGTACTGGGTTGCAGCTGGAAGGGCACATGCTGGAATAGTTGGCGGTTCATTCCGCTGTGGTGACCCCTGATAAATAAGGAACTAAGGAAAATGAATGAATGAAACACTATAAACAAAAACACACAACAAAATTAATAAATATTTACATTTAAAATGACAATGAAAAATGCAACTCTAGTTTAGTAATTCAGTATTATTAGTTGTAGTAATAATAATAATAATAATAATAATAAATATACTATCATATAAATCTTAATGTAATATTTATTCATTTAGCTGCACTTTAGCTTCAGTTAAACAAAATACAAAATAAATATGAAAAATTTTATTAAATATTTGAAATGTAGTCTTAGTATATTAATTAAAAATAAAACATTTTATTTTATTGATTTATTACTCTCTCTCTCTCTCTCTCTCTCTCTCTCTCTCTCTCTCTCTCTCTCTCTCTCTCTCTCTCTTTTTTTCTCTCTCTCTCTCTCTCTCTCTCTCTCTCTCTCTCTCTCTCTCTGATGGTTGTGTATGTAGTTAATCAGCTGTAATCCTCCAGAGACAGAGTGAATGCTGAGTGTGTGCTGTGAGCTGGTGTGTTTCTTCTTCTTCATGTGTGTGTGTGCGTGTCTCATACATGCACTGATGTCCAGCTAAACACCTGCGTCCAGTGGACTCTCTCTCTTTCTGCAGACTCTGCTCTTTCTCTGGTTTTTTTTTCTGCTTATGCTCTTGTTTTCACGTGTAATCATTCAAGTGAACGTCTGAGAGAACAGCTGCTGCTAAATGCCACTAAAATACCAGACTCACATCTGGAGCTCCACACACACACTCACATCCATACACTATTATTATTGTACAGTATTATTATTATTATTAGTATTAGTATTAAAGTATTTACTGCACTCGGACACTCACTGATCTGTTCATGAAGCATACACACTTTCACTTTGCTGGATTTATTTTGCAGAATTCATCTGTGGCCAAAAAATGGTGTAGAAACATTTATAAGTAATTGATCAATTTTCCCTCCTTATTTTTTAATTGCAAACATTTTCAAGCAAAAACCTTAAAACATTTTTTATAATGTTATTTTATCCGCAGCTTTGAAAAAAAATCCTTGTATGTATTCGTAATATTTCAAGTATTATGTATAATGTTTTAAGATATAAATAATATTTAAAGACTGCTCCACCTTAGCACACTGAAAACAATTATTCAAAGATGATTCCTTGGATTTACTCAATTTTTTTAGGTTAAGTGGTTGTAAACAATTTATTTGGGTTGAATTTAAACAAACAAATTAAGTTGAACATTATTAAATTTAATTTGTTTAAATTCAACACAAATAAATAGTTTGCAATACTTTTTTCCAGTGCATGTTCCTAATATTCAAAAATATTGGCACTTCCTTTCAGAAAGAAATGACTTTGAACTCCAATTTTAGGTGATATATGCAGGAACATTGTGAAATATTTGTATGATTTAATTAGATTGTTTCTATTTGAATGTAGTGTAAGATATTAATTTATGTCTGTGGTGTAAAGTTGAATTTTCAACATCATTACTGCAGTCTTTTAGAGTTGTAAGACATGATTTGATAGATAGATTTGATACCTTTGATGCGTTGTTTATTCCAGCATTGTAAATAGAATATTCAACATACCAGTGTTCATTTGAAATACAATGCTCCGGTATAGTGAAGGGGACACTATTCTGTCAGTGGGCGCCGTCTTTCAGACGGGACGTTAAACCGAGCTCCTGACTCTCTGTGCTCATTAATATTCCCAGGGCTGCTCTTGTAAAGAGTATGGGTGTAACACTGGTGTCCTGGCCTAAGTCTCTTAATCGGCCCTTACCTATCATGGCCTCAATCATCCCCATCCACTGTATTGGCTCTATTACTGTCTCTTCACTCCACCAATAGCTGGTGTGTGGTGAAGCACTGGCGCTGTTGTCCTGTGGCTGCTGTCGCATCATCCAGGTGGATGCTGCACACTGCTGGTGGTGTGGAGAGACCCCTTTCATGATTGTGAAGCGCTGTGTATGGCCATACATGATTAATGCACTATATAAATACACATTACATTATCATTTACAATCTTTTGTAATATTATAATACCAATTCTGATCAATTTAATGCATCCTTGTTTTTTGTTTTCTGATATATAGAAAAAAGGCTAAATAAAATAATACTTCTAATATGATAGTTAATATCTAAGACTGCATTTACACTGCATCGTTGAAGTGACTTGATTCCGATGTTGTTCTCCCGTGTGGCACAGATGGGATTCGGCCCATGTACGTGTAAGCAGAAAAAAAAAAATCACATGGATTCCCATTTACTCAAATCAGATTCAGACCTTGTTCATATGTGGAAATTTATCCAATATGAATCAGATCTGTGTCCTCGTGTCTGCAGTGTAAGCAGGTAGATCGGATTTTCATCCGTCAATGCGAGTCGCGCATCATTAAAAACCATAGCGAATGATGTCAAGTCTGATGTTTTCATTTCAGAACAGACTTCAGCAGAGTCCCAAACCTTACTCCCTTAAATCTCACACACGAGGACTAAAAAAACCTTTATACTGCCATGTAGCACAAACATTTCAGCATGTTAACGAGAGCAATATCCGCCACGTAACCAACATAAACTAATATAAATCTGTTGCATACATCACTTGCATAAATCACGCCATGAACATTGCATTAAGATGCCTACTGGTTAAAAAAAAAAGCCTAGGTTAAAGACGACGGCCAAATGAGAACTTTTCTGTCAGAAACTGTAGTAAAACAAAAAGAACAAAGAAATGAAACCCTGAAAACAGATTGAATAGAGCGCTCTTTTATTATCAGGTGTCAGTCACCGCCTGCTTGTTTTTTCCTGGTCATTGCACCTTTGCCGTGTGCTGTGTAAATGCAGACGATCGGATATGAGTCACTTCTAAAAGATGATGTAAGCAGGTCATCAAACTAATCGGAGACAGTCACAAAATCGGAATTGACCATCAAGATCTGCAGTGTAAATGCAGCTTGATGATAAAAATATTAATGATACAATGACTTTATCCAAAATAACTATTCTACTTTTATTTGCTCATGTTTTATACAGGTAAAGATAAGAATCTTTATTCTCTGTCTACAAACATACAGCAACATTATGGATTTTATGAGTTATGAACACACCATGATTTACATATCTATTAGTAAGTAGTTAGTAGTTCATTTCAAAGACTTTTTATTTTTACCCCATAAAAAGGGGTGAAGTCAGTCATTCAACGGTTTAAACATGGTAACCTTGTGTTATTCATAATAACATTGAACATATTTCACATAAGAATTTGTTGATTTAGCTGGAGTATGTTTAGTAGTATTTTGTTTGACAAGCTAAAGTGCAACTAAAAGTGTTAAATATAAAATCTTTATTATTATTATTACTACTAATGAAATACTAAAATCTTTAACTAGAAATATACTTGCATTTGTCATAATCATTTTAAATGTAGACATTTCTTAATTTTGAGAGTGCGTTTCTGTGATTAAAACAATATTTTGTCTATATAGTTTTTTAGTTAGTTACATATTTTGTTTTCAATGTTGACTGAAAAAAAAAAGTAAAATAAATACAAATATTAAAAAACAAAGCATGAAAATCTTTGCATTAAAACAAAATGGAAAATTACTGTTTATTTTAATGTTGACATGAAAACATTGTTTATGTTTAATTTGTGTCCCTTGATGTAATAAAATACTGAGCAAAAGTTAATAATGCAAGATTATATGGACATTTAATTATTTATTTATTTATTTATTTATAATATTAATAATAATGAATAACTGTATTTTTATTTTTGCATCATCAATTTACATTTATTAAATTTGTAACTTTGTTTTTTATATTTATGTTTATATATTTTGAAATCAGTGTTTATATTCAAGAATCAAAAAATTATATATATATATATATCTTTAATTTTATATATTGTTAATACAATACTACTATATTATTTATGTATTTTCTTCATTTTCTTTTTGGCTTAGTCCCTTTATTAATCCGGGGTTGCCACAGTGGAATGAACCGCCAACTTATCCAACACATGTTTTACGCAGCGGATGCCCTTCCAACCCATCTCTGGGAAAATTATATATATATATATATACAGTTGAAGTCAGAATTAATAGCCCCCCTTTAATTTTTCTCTTCTTTTTAAAATATTTCCCAAATGATGTTTAACAGAGCAGTATTTCCTCTAATATTTTTTCTTCTGGAGAAAGTCTTATTTGTTTTATTTCGGCTAGAATAAAAGCAGTTTTTACATTTTTTTAAAGCCCATTTTAAGGTCAATATTATTAGCGCCTTTAAGCTATATATGTTTTTCAATAGTCTACAGAACAAACAATCGTTATACAATAACTTGCCTAATTACCCTAACCTGCCTAGTTACCCTAATTAACCTAGTTAAGCCTTTAAATGTCACTTTAAGCTGTATAGAAGTGTCTTGAAGAATATCTAGTCTAATATTATTTACTGTCATCATGACAAAGAGAAAATAAATCAGTTATTAGAGATGAGTTATTAAAACTATTATGATTAGAAATGTGTTGAGAAATCTGCTCTCTGCTAAACAGAAATTGGGGGAGAAAATAAACAGGGGGGCTAATAATTCTGACTTCGACTATATATATATATATATATATATATATATATATATATATATATATATATATATATATATATATATATATATATATATATAATACTATTGTTAAATATAAAATCTGTAATAAAATAGTGTTTTTGTAATAGTAATATTTAAATCAGACAATGTCTATAATAACAAACATTCTGTCTGTCTGTCTGTCTGTCTGTGCGTGTGTGCTTGCTTGCATGTGTGTGTGTGTGTGTGTGTGTGTGTGTCTGTCTGTATGTATATCTATCTGTCTGTTTCTGTGTGTGCGTGTGTGTGTTTGTCTCTTTGTCCGTCTGTCTGTGTGTGTCTCGCAGGCGTTTGAGGACATCTACATAGACCAGAGGAAGGTGGTGAAGGTGATTCTGGAGTACGCAGACAAGATCTTCACCTACATCTTCATTCTGGAGATGAGCTTAAAGTGGATCGCCTACGGTTTCCGCAAATACTTCACCAACTACTGGTGCTGGCTGGACTTCCTCATCGTGGACGTGAGTCTAACACACACTCCATAATACATCAGCAATAATTACTGCCTTACAGGTTTCTGAGAGCTGCAGATTCAAAACACCTTGGCTTCCACACAGTTCCATCATGTTGTCCCAATATAAATTGATTAAAGTAATTTAATTGTTTTTGCAATTTAAGTAGATAGAACATAAAACAATTAAGTTGTAACTAAAAAAACTCAAGAAATGTGCTTATTGAGGGTATTTAAATAAGTAGTTTGAGCTAGGTGGGTCAGTTGGCGTTTCCCTGTGGAGTTTGCATGTTCTCCCCGTATTGGCGTAGGTTTCCTGCGGGTGCTCCGGTTTCCCCCACAATGACATGCGCTATAGGGGAATTGATGAACTAAATTGACTGTAGTGTGTGAGAATGAGTGTATATGGGTGTTTCCCAGTACTGGGTTGCAGTTGGAAAGGCATCCGCTGTGTAATACATATGCTGGAATAGTTGGTGGTTCATGTCACCGTGGTGCTCCCTGACAAATAAGGGACAAAGCTGAAGGAAAATGAGTTTGAACAGGTAACATATTTTGAGTGTGCTTCTGCCTCTGCTTTTATGGAACATATTAGTATTTGGGGAGATTCTTGAACAATATTCATGTAAAATGACAAATATTTGGCGTGTAATCAAACATCTAATTAATAATTGAATGTTTATTAAAACATATTTAAGTTTACAGTACTTTGAAACTGCTGTAAAGTTTTTATCAGTATGAAATGTGTTCCTGTAGTCTTTTTTTGGTTTTGTCTCAAACAATTACAAAGAAGCAGTTATTAAAACAGGAATTTAAACAAGATATTTCATTTAAAAAAAGGAAATGTGTGTTAAATGCAGTCCAACAATCTTTGTTTACAACACAGAAAAAC
The DNA here is from genome assembly GCF_903798145.1 of Danio aesculapii. Classification (NCBI taxonomy): domain Eukaryota; kingdom Metazoa; phylum Chordata; class Actinopteri; order Cypriniformes; family Danionidae; genus Danio; species Danio aesculapii. The sequence continues at coordinate 1,026,115 of NC_079458.1, forward strand.
AAGCTTTTAAATAATAAATGTTCTGTTTAGGTTCATATTACGTTCACATTAATACGTTCACATAAGACTTTAATATTTAAAGTCCAAAGACGCAACATTTTTTTGATTGTCAGAAATTGAATAAGATTTATAAACGTAATAATAATAATAATAACAATTATAATAATAATCAAACTAAATACGAAAACTTTAACTAATATCATAATTTGAATTCAAATAATGTAAATATTTTGTCATTTCCTTTTGATTAAATTGTTTGTCAATTTTTATTGAGATTTTTTCCCCTAGATTACATTTCTCCTTGTTGAACTATACTTTATATATACAAAATAACTACAACTAAACAAGAATTAATAATAATAATAATAATAATAATAATAATAATAATAATGGGGGCGATGCAGTGGCGCAGTAGGTAGTGCTGTCGCCTCACAGCAAGAAGGTCGCCAGTTTGAGCATCGGCTGGGTCAGTTGGCGTTTCTGTGTGGAGTTTGAATGTTCTCCCTGTGTTCGCATGGGTTTCCCCCGGGTGCTCCGGTTTCCCCCACAGTCCAAAGACATGCGGTACAGGTGAATTGGGTAGGCTAAATTGTCCATAGTGTATGAGTGTGTATGGATGTTTCCCAAAGATGGGTTGCGGCTGGAAGGGCATCCGCTCCATAAAACATGTGCTGGATAAGTTGGCGGTTCATTCTGCTGTGGCGACCCCGGATTAATAAAGGGACTAAGCTGAAAATAAAATGAATGATTAGATTAGATTAGATTAGATTAGATTCAATGAATGATAATAATAATAATTAAACTTGCTTACTCCCAGTTCCATATATATCGAAGTTGATATTTAGCTGCACCATGTTGGTGTTTAGTAACATCTAGTTTTTATGAGGTGGGTTGTTAGTCCAACACTCAACCCCCAACCTGAAGGGCCAGGACATACACACATACACTACAGACAATTTAGCTTACCCAATTCCCCTATAGCGCATGTGTTTGGACTGTGGAGGAAACCGGAGCACTGGAGGAAACACACGCCAACACGAGGAGAACATGCAAACTCTCACTCTCAGAAATAAAGGTACGCAAAGGTACACATTTGTACTTCAACAGTCTCTCACCGTTCACTCTCATCTTGTACTTGAATTGGTACCTCAAAAGTATGTATTAGTACCTAAAATATTTAAGAGGAACACTTTTGTTCCTTTTAAGTACTAATAAGTACCTTTGAGGAAACAAAATAGACCTTTTAGGTACAAATTTGTACCTTTTGAAAAGGTACCACCCGGTTGACACATCGCCAATAATAATGTCGCCAATAATAATGTTAAACAAAATTTTAAACAAACATTTAACTAGGTTGATTTATTTAGTTATATCATTCATTTATTCATTCATTTTCTTTTCGGCTTAGTCCCTTTATTAATCTGAGGTCGCCACAGTGGAATGAACCGCCAACTTATCCAGCATATGTTTTACGCAGCGGATGCCCTTCCAGCTGCAACCCATCTCTGGGAAACATCCATTCACACTCATTCACACTCATACATATCACATGTCTTTGGACTGTGGGGAAACCAGGCTCGAATCAGCAACCTTCTTGCTGTCAGGCGACAGCGCTACCTACTGCGCCACTGCGTTACCCTTAGTTATGTCATATTTAAGTATAAATATTTGTAATTCTTTACTAAAATTGTAATTCTTGCAACTAAAATTGCAATTTAAATGAATAAGGTGAACGCAAATATGTGTGTTGATAAGTGTCTAGTGAACCAATGAATGAGCTCAAACAGAACCAATCTACGGCTCTCAGTCAACCTGCAGGGATTCTTACTCTCTGTGTTATTGTTCATCAGTGAATGTGAAACTGAACTTGTGATGTGAAAGGTTGTGTGTGTGTGGGGGGGGGGGGGGGGGGGTTATTTCATGTTTAAGATCTGAATCCACACACTGTCCATGGAGGGTCAGAGAGCTCAAAAACATCTTCACTTGTGTTCTGAAGATGAATGAAGGTCTTACTGGTTTGAAAAGACATGGGATAATTGATATTGTCCTTTTACAAATTGCAATAACAATATCAGAAAGGCTTTATTGGTAAACTGAAATGTGTGCTGTGAATTCCAGGAGCTTATTTGAATGTTGAAAGGGTTAAAATATGGCTTTTTATGTTCTGATTAATTGCTAAAGCTTTTATCACAATATGTGTTACCACAATATTTACATAAGCTGCAAAAAAGATCACCTGTATTTGTGTCCATCTGTACTCCCATGCTCACGCTGGCCTGAAAAGGAGGTGTGTTAAAGTTATAGTTCACCCAATAATTACAGTTTACTCTGCCTCAAGTGGTTTTAAACCTTGATGAGTTTCTTTCTTCTGTTGAACACAGACAAATAAACCTGTAACCATTGACTTCCATAGTAGGAAAAGCAAATAATATGGAAGTCAATGGTTACAGGTTTTCAGCATTCTTCAGAATATTTATTTTTTGTGTGTTTAACCAAAGAAAGAAACTAATAAAGGGTTAAACATGAGTAAAGGGTGAATAAATGATGACACAATTTTCTTTTTTGGATGGACTATTACTTTAAGGCACATCGTTGGCTTTGCTATTTTGAGGAAACTGAAATAAACCACACCACTGACCAACTAAAAGCTGCTCTATAGACAATGACACAGGTTGTTGTTGTTATTAATATTGAAGGAGCATGTTAGTTTAATATATAAGCAGGTCCAGAATGCATGTTAACGTTGTGTATTACACACACTGCGATGCACAGCAGCACATAAATATGTTTAAATATGAAATATTAAAGCATTGAATTGTTAAATATTAGCATTTTCTACTTAAATATGTTTATTTTCTATTTATAATCCAGCTCATTCTTTAGATGGTCTTTAATCTCACACATGAGCAGATCCGTTCCTCACTAGTGAAGCATTCAGTTTTATTGTTTACAAAGTTTGTCATGTAAATAGTGAATTTAACTTGCTTAAATGGAATTGGAGATGAGACTTAAGATGAGATTAAGCATGCTATCCTAAAAACATACGCAGAAATCATTAAGAAAATAATGATGACCCTGTTAGACCATGCTCTGGGTGCACTGATTATTTTCCCCATCCTTAAAATAGCAAAAGCGGATTCAGACACATCCTAAGTGCAGCTGTGCCTTGAGTTTTGGATATGTCTTAGCAGTGCCGTGCACAGACTCTTAAATGGGCAGGTGGTCATTTATGCTAAGTGAGGCGGTGGTGACGGTCGTGTGAGTCTCGGTAAGTTGGAGGGAGGTGGGGTAGAGGTTTGGGGGGAGGTAGGTCGCAGTAATAACGCTGGTTATAGCGATGGATTTGGGGGTTGCCAATGAGGGCAGAGGGGCAGTGGCTATAGCCACCGGGCCACCCCCCTGTGCACGACCCTGTGTGTTTGCAGAAGTGTTTTTTGTTTTATTTTCCTGTTGTTGTCAATGGACGTGCCGCATTTTTTAAGCGCTGGTTTTTATGCTCACTGCTGAGCACTCAAGAGTTTTTTAAACACTTTAAAGTTGGAGAATCGCTCACGATGCTTTGTTTTTAAAACGGCACTCACATTTCTGCAGAGCAAAAAACACTTCGGTGAACATGTCCCCTTAAACAATGCACTTAAACTATTAAAACAGAGACCTTTAGCTCATCCGTCAACATGATTTCTGCAGGAGTCCTGTAGGATGAAATAAAGACCAGACCTCTCATGATTCCACAATCAATCCTGGCGCATCAAACTACACCTTTGTTTGTTGTGAATACGAGCCCTCTAGTGGAGAAAACGACATGCTGTATCTTCAACACTAGAATCACCACGGGGTCAATTTGACCTGTCTCTGTTTTTCACATGTACATAGCAGATCTTCAGTGAAACATTCAATCCTTCCAGTCATTTACTTTTACTAAAGTTGCCTCATTTTTCTTACGGGTTTTATAATACCACACAAAAAACAGGCATTTATTTCTATACGCAGCAGCGTGGGTCAGGTTTACTCGCTATATAATGCTTGTATTTATGCCTTGCTAGGCAACACCTTTCACTCACTGAATACTGGGTTATCATAAATGAATAAAGTCACAATGAGTTAAAGAAGGCGATTTGTAAAGGCATTAGAAGCGCAGAATGATGGAGAGTCTGATGGTGGGAAAATAAATGATGCATTCAATGATCAAATGTAGATGTTTTAGCCAACTCATGAGTATTGAAATGGTTTTGGCGCTGTTCTCTTATATAAACTATAAATGATAAGGCTTATCAAATGAATAATGGTGAAGCTGTGCATTTAAATTGGTCATCGCATCATACAAATGCAGTGTAGTAAACTATTATTGTTCATTATTGTCTATAGGCTATTTATTTATTGCAATTACGTCTTAATATATGATTAACAACATTTCATTATAATTTTGCACCAGCCAAATAAGGTGTTTGCCCTTAAAACTCTAAGCCTTATCTCTTAGGCTAGCATTCTGGAAGTGATTAGTGTTACAAAACGTCTAAATTAAACCACAGGATAAAAATAAACTGTAGTTGATGCCTCCATAATCATTTCAGAACTCTTGACACTTCAATGTTCAGTGAATTAATGTTATTTTTAGTCATTTCTGAACAGAATTTGTGTCTGGGTCAAATTTACACCCCCTGGCACTTCTAGTGTTAAAACAGGAGGGCAAAACAATTGAAAAAACGACTTGAAATCAGATGATGTGCACTTAATCAGCATTTGGCTTCGTGCAGGTGTCAGTGGTGGGTCTGGTGTCTCGAGTTCTCGGTTATGACCAAATCAACATTATGCGTGTGCTGCGGACGCTACGGGCTCTGCGGCCTCTCCGCGCTGTGTCTCGATTTGCCGGGATGAGGGTAAGAACCGGCAGCTGTGAGAAAAACACTCCCGGATCTCCGTCTGAACACTAATATCCTTCAGTCCCACAGGTCCAGAATCAGCAGCGTTTCTCTCCGCAGGTCCAGAAGTGTGTGTTTTTCCTCCGCAGAACACTCCGCTGTGATCTTAATCTCTAATGCTGCCTTTGTTTCTCGGATAGGTGTCTCTAGTAAGCCTGGTAGCAAACACACTGGGATACTCGGACTTTGCTGCTATCAAATCCCTGCGGACGCTCCGAGCCCTCAGGCCGCTCAGAGCCCTGTCCCGCTTTGAAGGCATGCGGGTAAGAGCCTCTAATCTCTGTCTGCTGATTCACCTCTGCTGTTTTAGGCCATTTCCACACGTACTGTACATGAGTCTTTTTATAAACAGGGTTTTCCCTGCTATGAAAAAATCTGTGCATAAAAAAATGCAAAAACGCACCGGAAGCTGCGAGACAGAATATTAAATGAACAGTGGGTCTGGCTTGTTTTTTCTACTGTCAAACCAACAGGCAGTGATAATGACAAGTAATTTTCAGAAAGTCTAGGTTTCAGTCACCTAACACTGCGATTTCATGTGGACACACAGTGAAACTGCATAGAAAAAAGTGTGGCGTTTATGTGGACAGGGCCTTACACACAATCTGGCAACCCAGGCTCATTGGAAATATGTGCTTTTTGCAAAACGTAAAATACGTTGCTTTGGGTATGTAAAATTGCAGCTCCTTATGATATGAAATTTGAAATACGTTACTTGTTTAGTTGACAAGTCATCATAAATGCATTAGAGGGCACCATCTACATATTTGTGAATCTGAAATACATTTCTTACAGTGTTTGTTTAACATTTTAAATGACAAATCCACTAGAGCAGTGTTTCCCAACCCTGTTCCTGAAGGCACACCAACAGTCCACATTTTCAACCTCTCCCTAATCAAACACACCTGAATCATATTATCATAACATCAGAAGAGACTCCAACACCTGAAGTTAATGGGTCAGAAAAGGGAGACATCCAAAATATGTACTGTTGGTGTGCCTCCAGGAACAAGGTTGGGAAACACTGCACTAGAGGACGCTGTCTCCATCTTTTCTTTTACGAACATTTTCTTCAAAAATAATCATTTATTTGTCAATAAAAAGATTAAATAATCCTTTATTCATCAATGAAATGTGCCTGTAAATATCATTAGTGTGAAAAGGAACAGAAGTTGGTACTGCCCCCTGGTGTTTAACTCAGAAACTGCAGTCAAACGTATGTTGCCTGAAGCACATATTTCCAATCAGTGTTCTGTAAATTGCTTTGATTACTTAGTTTTTGTCTTGTTTCTAGTCCAATTATTTACAATTTCAGGAACCAAGAAGCATTTTCTCGATAAGAAAAACATCTTTTTAGCAATAATAAGTCAAAATTAGGTGAGTTTTTCTTTAAAACAAGCAAAATAATCTGCAATCTGTCAATGGGGTAAACAAAATGAACTTGTCTTTGCTTTGAAATAAATAATTCTTTAGTTTGTTTCATGGAAAACACTTGTTTTTGACTTTTATTTCTAAAAATGAAACGATGTGTATTGCTTGTCTAGAAAATGCTTCTTGATTTAAGACTTTTTAGATATTTAGACTAGAAACAGGACAAAAACTCTCAGTAAGAAGAGCATCTAATGCAGATCTCTGAGGACACACACAAAAAACAATAGTCTCTTTTTAAACCAGGCTAAATGATCATACGTCTGGATAAGTCAATGTTTCAGATACAGTGCTTTAGCAGAGATTGTCCTATCAAAGAACTCTCATGTTTGAATAAAGGGTGAGACTTTTATGTTGATGGTCAGACTGAAAATTAAAACAAGTGGGATGGGACTTTTTCAATAGGTACACATTTGAACCTAAAGGGACCACACTGTAGTTTAATTCTCGCTGAATGTCTGTCATAATTTGACACAAACGCATTGACGTTTCAACCAAAATTCTATTAGATTAATAGTTAGAAAATATATATAAAATGAATAATAATAAATAATAATAACACAATAGTTTTTATTACATTATTACTGAAAATAATAATAATAATTTATTGTTAAAGTGCTAATACAACATCTGACTTTAAACTATGTGTTGATAACTAATAAGCAATAATAATAGGAGTTTAAGGAGAATTACTGTTAATAATTATAAACAATAACAAAGAGAATTTGGGAAAATGTGTTTAATTGTCGTTTTAATCATGCAAAAAAAGAAGAGGAAAGAATGTACGCAAAACAAAGACTTGCTTTACACCAAATATAATAATAATAATAATAATAATAATAATAATAATAATAATAATAATAATAATAATAATAATAAATAAAATAATAATAATAATAATAATAATAATAATAAATAATAATAATAATAATAATAATAATGATAATAATAATAATAATAATAATAATAATAATAATAATAATAAATAAAATAATAATAATAATAATAATAAAATAATAATAATAATAATAATAATAATGATAATAATAATAATAATAATAATAATAATAATAATAATAATAATAATAAAATAATAATAATAATAAAAATAATAATAATAATAATAATAATAATAATAATAATAATAATAATAATACTAATACTAATACTAATAATAATAAAAAATAATAATTAATAATAATAATAATAATAATAATAAAATAATAATACTAATACTAATAATAATAAAAAATAATAATTAATAATAATAATAATAATAATAAAATAATAATAATAATAATAATAATAATAATAATAATAATAATAAAATGATAATAATAATAAAAATAATAATAATAATAATAATAATAATAATACTAATACTAATAATAATAAAAAATAATAATTAATAATAATAATAATAATAAAAAAATAATAATAATAATAAAATAATAATAATAATACTAATAATAATAAAAAATAATAATTATTAATAGTAATAATAATAATAACAAATAATAATAATAATAATTAATAATAATAATAATAATAATAATATTTTTTTATTAGTCTGGCATTCTTATTTTATATAATTTCATATTATTTTGGAGTGATATGTGAGATGTTTTGGTCAGATTCTCCTGTAATGCAGATGTTTGTGTTTGTCTAACTGTCAGTCCTTCATGAATCCACTAACTCACAACTGAACTCCTGCAGTTTCCGCAGCGCTAGAGCTTGTTTTAATAACTTCTCGCTGCTCTTTTAATCAAATCTGATCCGTTTAATCTCCTTTAGACTCATTCTGACGAGTGACATCTCAGTTATTACTGGAAGAAACCGGAAATCTGTCCAAAGTGGGGATTATTCTGTCGTATAGTCGATGAAGTATAATGTGATTTAACACTGTGACATATTGAGGGGAATTACTAAAATTAAAAATAAAACATGTAGCTTAATGTGAATTTATTTGAATGAAAACCTGCATACTGTTTTAAGATTTTGAGTTGATTTAATATTTATTAATAGTATTTTAAAACAAAAACATTTTGCATTACACTAGTATGACAATACAATACATTAGACTTACAAATATAGCAATTTAAATGTATTATAATAAAATATTATTTAATAAGAGAGTATCTTTCTCTTAATAGTTAATATTACAATTAATAAAATGTTAAACAACATTTAAATGTAATATATTAAAGCTTTAAATGCAAAAAAAACCCAAAATATATGTTTTTAATCTCAGTCATGCACAAATAAAGGTTTCACCAATCTTAACCGTGGAGGGGGGGACTGTATTGATAGTCATATAAAGAAGCTCAGACCTAAATTGGGTTTTCTTTTTCGTATTAAGAAGTGTCTTCCTTTCAACGCAAGAAAAAAATACCCAAAGCTGTTTCCTCTCGGTGATGGATTATAGAGATGTAGTTTATGTGCATGCAAACCTGTCGTTATTAAAAAAGCTGGACAGTATACATCATGCTGCAGTATGATTTGTGATGAATGCATCTTCATGTGTCCATCGTTGCACTTTGTACAAAATAGTTGGATGGTTTTCCTTGCGCCAAAGGAGAAAAATGCATATACCTCTCTATTCTCCCCAAGGGCATTATTGGTTAAATTGCCATCTTATATTCGCAACCTTTAATCGTATTATGCTTGTAGTTATAGTACACAACATTCTTATAAATTACATATACAGTGCATACAGAAAGTATTTCAATGGAGTGGCTTCACAACATGTGTGAATGGGCTTGAGTGGCCCAGCCAGAGCCCAGAGCTAAATCCTATTGAACATCTCTGGAGAGATCTGAAAATGGCTGTACACTGTCGCTTCCCATCCCACCTGATAGATCTTGAGAGGTTCTGCAAAGAGTAATGGGCAAACATTACCAAAGACAGGTGTGCCAAGCTTGTGGCATTATATTCAAGAAGACTTGAGGCTGTAACCGCTGCCAAAGGCGCATCAACAAAGTATTGAGCAAAGGCTGTGAATACTGATGTGATTTTACAGCTTTTTAATTCTTAATAAATTTACAACAATTTCAAAAACTCTTCACATTGTCATTATGGGGGATTGTGTGTAGAATGTTGAGCAAATCAATCAATTTAATTCATTTTGGAAAAGGCTGGAACATAAACAAATGTGGAAAAAGTGAAGCGCAATCAATACTTTCCAGATGCACTGTAGCTGTTCCTAGAGTATGTAGAGTTTGGCAAAGCAGCGTTTCCTCATTTGGCCCTATACGCTGAAAAAAATGATGCCTGCAAAACTGTTGCAAACAATTTAATTGTGTTAAATTTAAACAAAAAAATTAAATTTAATAATGTTCAACTTAATTTGTTTGTTTAAATTCAGCCCAAATAAATTGTTTACAAGCCCTTAACGTAAAAAAATGTAGTAAATCCAAGGAATCATCTTTGAATATTTTTTTCAGTGTACATTATGGAATGAAATGCAGAGTGTTATCATGTTAGAAACAATTTCATCTGTAAATATTATTTTAAATCTTTCCTGAAAGAATCATGAGAATGTTTTAATTTTAATATGTGATGTTTATTATGTGTGTCTAATTGTGTATCTGAAACTTTTTGTGTTGCCATTTTGGCCAGGACCCCCTTGTAGAAGAGATGCATGTCTCAATGGGAAATTCCTAATAAAATAAAGGATAAATACAATAATAATAATAAAAATATGGATAAAATGAGATGTATAAATAAATAAAATATAAACTTTTATGCAAATATTACTTAATACAGAGACATTTTTATTAGGTGATATTATTTAAATGAGAGAAATCTATGTTAAATTAATAAATACATTTAATTTATTAAATTTAAAATATTCCATCATACATCAGAGTTTTCAATGATGGAAAATATAACATAATAAAATAAATCTGATATTTATGTATATAATTAAATGTAAATACAATTAAAATGTCACTTAGGAAACTGATATTTTTAATATGTTTTAGTGAAATTAAAAATAAACGTTTGTAATTACATAATAGATATATATATATATATATATATATATATATATATATATATATATATATATATATATATATATATATTGTGTAAATAAATAAATATATATAAAATACATGTATTTTTGTATATTATATATTTTTATTACCTTTAATTTAAAAATATAAAGACTTTTTTTCAAATATGTGTATTTATATACATTATATATGCGCAAAATATTATGTAAATACAAGCTTTTATTTTCAATGTGATACGATTTGTTATATTTATATACATTCGTTCACATGGATGGTATATATTTATAATCAAAATAAAATAAAACAAATTTCTCCATTTCAGAGCATCACAATTGTGAATTTTGACTTTTTCTCTGAATTCTGAGCAGGTCATGAGCTTTTATCACAGAGTCTCCAGATTGTGAGCAGCTGTTAGCGAAATCAGTGTTAAACGTCCAGTGTTATTGTCCTTCTCATCCACATGCATGTATTCATTTCTCCATTTGTGGTCAGTATTAAAGCGATGAGTAGATTATTAATCAGCAGATGATGAAGCTGCGCTGGGAAACACCATCAGTATTGCAGATAATTGAATGTCAAGAATGGGCTTTTAGCATGTGGCGGAACTGTCTGTGCTCTTCATCACTTACACACCCTATGTTTTCTTTATCTTCCTTACACACCCACACACACACACTCACTCACTCACACACTCACTGCTCTCACATATGAATGCAGAGCAGGAGTTGTTTATACTGCGCATGTCAGCCATTTAGTTGTTTATAAACACACACATGCATTATCAAAACATTAAAGTTCAATTTAAATTTGATTAAGGAGGAAATATAAAGTCTGTGGAACTCAAAATTTTAAATTTAAAAACTTAAAATTCCAAGAAATAAAGTAAAACTCGCAATTTGGAGATGTTGACTCAAAACTTCAAGGAACAAAGTCAGAGTCTGCAGAAATGAAGTTGTTATATGTAAACTCAGAACTCAGGAAAAAAAAGTCAAGATTGCAAGATGTGAACTAAAAATTTAGAGTCGGGTTTTCAAAGTAAAAAAAAATCAATTCTAAGCAGAAATATTTAGAAACTGTAAATTCTAAATAAAAAAGACAAAATTATGGGATGGAAACTTGAATTTCTGTGAAATAAAGTCTGAATTGTGAGATAGAAACTCAGAATTATCAGACATTAACTCAAAATGCCCAGATATTCTAAGAAATAAAGTTGTGCAATTCCAAGAAATTAGTTCAAAATTCGTAATTCCAGGGGAAAATATTCAGAAACTTAAAATTCTAATAATTTATTTAGAAAAATCTGAATTATAAGATTTAAACTAGACATGTTGTATGAAAAAGTCACAGCATTCGATGTCAAAATGATTAGCCTTTAATCCCATATCAGAAGTGCGTTTCCCTAAGCAATGAATAAAAAAATTCAGAATACCAAGGAAATACATTCAGAAACTCAATACTTTAAGGAAAAAAGACTGAACTGAGAAACAGACCCTCAAAATTCTCTTAACTCAAAGAAATAAATCATCCAGGAAATAAATCATCAATGTGTGAAGTTGGAATTCCAAGTAAAAAAAAAGTTTCTAGAAAAGTAATTAAAAACTCAAAATTGTAATGAAAAAGACAGAAATGAGCGAGGGAAAGTTATTATTGAGAAATGAAAAACTCTGAAATACAAGAATTACGTCAGAATTCTAATCAAATGTGCAATTGATTTCCTGGAAATAAGTTCAAAATTCCAAGATAGAAAATATTCAGAAACTCGTAATTCTAAGCAAAACTAAAATCTGAGTTGCGAGAGGGAAACTCTGAGAAAAATGTAAAATTGTGAGACATTGCCTAAAAATTCCAAGAAATAAATCAAAAATGTGAGTAAAAAAAGTCAGAATTTTAAGAAAAAAAATTCAGAAACTGAAAATTCTGAGGAATAAAGACAGAATTAAGAGATGCAAACTTGAAACTCTGAGGGGAAAAGTCCGATTTGAGAAATGGAAACTCCAAAATTCCAAGGAAAAATATTCAAAAACTCAAATAAAAAATGTAAAAATCTGAGTTGTAAGATATAAACTAGAGTTTGTGTATGAAAAAGTCTGAACTGTGAACTTGCAGTATTGTAGGGGGAAAAAAGAAGAATTTCAATTTAGCATTTAATCCCATATCAGAAGTGCATTTCCATAAGAATTCATTCAAAATTGATATTTCAGAAATCCAAGGAAAATATTCAGAAACTCAAAATTCTCAGCAAAAAATAAAATATTTCTCAAACATAAACACTGAATTCAGAGAAAAAAAACAGTCAGACTTTAACTCAAAATCCCAATAAATTATTCAAATGAGAAGTTGAAATTCCAAGGAAAAACGAGTCTGACTTTCAAGGAAAAAAAATGTAGAAACTCAAAATTCTAAGGAAAAAAGACAGAATTAAGAGATGCAAACTTGAAATCTTAAGGGGAAAAGTCTGATTTGAGAAATGGAAACTCCAAAATTCCAAGGAAAAATATTCAAAGACTCAAAGCAAAAAATAAAAACAAAATCAGCATTGTGAGATATAAACTAGACTTCTCTGAAAAAGTCTGAATTTTGTTACGTTCAGAATAAACTCTGGGGGAAAAAAACCCCATAAAACACGAATAATGGCGATTAGCATTTAATCCCATATGGGAAGCGCTATTTTCCTCCCTCCAGATTGAGCGTGCTGCTAATAGTGTTGTGCTGAAGAGTTTGTGCTGTTCTGCATTTCTGTCAGACTCAGATCTGCTCGCTCAGTAAAGCACAGGATTTCCTCTCCGCCGGCGCAAAATCTGGCACATCAGATTAGACCACACGTTAGAGCGACACACACACACACACTCTCAGCATGTGTGTTTCTGTTTTACATTCAATCTCTTCAAAACATGTCAAGACTGCCTTAATTCAGACTGAAGCCAAACACAGAAAGAGAAAGGAGTTTGATGGACATTTTTATTTTCAGTGTTGTGTTGCATGTTGTAAATCAGTGTTAATAAAATAATCTTGCTGTTATTTTAGATTTGACGAGTTTAGTCTCAAATATTTTAGTATTTTTATATTTTAGTTTTAAGCTTTTTTATTGTAATAATTGAACTACTTTTTTCTGTAAACAGAAGAAAATGACTTTATTCTTGAAATTTAATTATTAAATTTGCTGCATTTTATTTTCACTTTTTTGTGTGAATTTTTCAACTGAATTTTCTACTAATTTAATGGGTTTTTTCTTAACATTTTGACAAACACTATTTTATTCTCGAAATTGAATGATTAAATTTACAATATTTTATTTCAACTTTTTTCTTACTCATTCAATTTTAAGAAAAGAAAAAAGATTGATGTTGAGGTGTTTTTAATTGTTTTTTTATTAACTTTTATTAATTCATTTTTTTTATTTTAATTAACATTTTATTTCAGTTTATTTTTAAATTTTTTTTTTAATTCAGAATTCTGAGGAAAAATATTTAGAAACGTGAATTTCTAAGGAAAACAGACAGAATTATGAAACAGAAGTTGGAAATTCATAGAAAAAAAAAGTAAAAATTGAGAAACAGAAACTCTGCGATTTGAGAAAAAACATCTCATTTTAGAAACGCAAAACTTAAAAATCTGAGAGTCCGATTTGAGAAATCTTAACTCAAAATTCCAAGAAATATGTCAGAATTTCAGTAAACATTTTTCTCTGAATTTAACAGGTTTATTTCTGAACATTTAAAACTCAACATTTTATTTTAAGAATTTTTAATTGACGTTTTTCATGAAACACAACTTCTTTTTCCTCAATTCTCAAAATTTGATTAATGTATCTGTAAAATGGATTCAGTATTTTTTCCTCATGAATGCGTGTAATCTCACATTATAATGACTTAAATCTCAGAATGTCTTAATCTTGATATTGATTGTGCTTTAATGTTAGCGAGAGACATGCTTTGATTGACTTTTTAATGTACAGTTGAAGTCAGAATTATTCACCCTGCTGTTAAATTTTAATCATATTATATTTTTCCCAGTATCTGTTTAACAGAGATTTTTCAACACGTTTCTAGTTTTAGTAAGTAATTTCTAATAACTGATTTAGGTCACACTTTATTTTGATGATTTGTTTGTTGAATTAAATCTACATTACATCTACATGCCAGCTAATTCTCAGTAGATTATAAGTAGACTGTTAGTTTGGGGTTAGTGTTAGTTGATATGTACTTATAAAGTTTCTTATAGTCAGTTTAATGTCTGTTAAAGGAGCAGTATCAGCCGATATCAAGCAGACAGTCTAATACTCAAATGGACCATCAAAATAAAGTGTTACTCTAATATTATGTGCTGTCATCATGACAAAGTAAAAATAAATCAGACTAGATATTCTTCAAGACACTAGTATTCAACTTAAAGTGACATTTAAAGGCTAAACTAGGTTAATTAGGGTAAAGTTAGGGTAATTAGGCAAGTCATTGTATAACAGTGGTTTGTTCTGGACACAATCCAAAACTGATATTGCTGAAGGGGGCTAATAATATTGACCTTAAAATGGCTTTAAAACAATAAAAAACTGCTTTTATTCTAGCTGAAATAAAACAAATAAGACTTTCTCCAGAAGAAAAAATATTTTAGGAAATACTGTGAGAAATTCCTGAATCTGTTCAACATCATTTGGGAAATATTTGACAAAGAAAACTAAATGAACAGGAGGGCAAATCATTTTGACTTCAGCTGTATTAGTGCAGTAGAGATGCTGGTGTTTTATGAATAAAGCATCATCAGTGAGCTGTTCTGGGGTCAGTTTTAGTCATGGGTGTTTTATTTGTTTGTTTACAGGTTGTAGTAAACGCTCTGATCGGCGCCATCCCGTCCATCATGAACGTCCTGCTGGTGTGTCTGATCTTCTGGCTCATCTTCAGCATTATGGGAGTCAATCTGTTTGCTGGAAAGTTCGGCCGCTGCGTAAACCGGACGGGCTTCATCTATAATTCCTCTGACATTAACAACCGGAGCGAGTGTTTGGAGATGAACAGCACGCAGTATTACTGGACCAAAGTTAAGGTTAATTTCGACAACGTGGGTGCTGGATATCTCGCACTGCTGCAAGTGGTGAGAAGAAAACACAACGTACATCACGCAACTCTCAATCAGAAAGCAATTAATCATTGCAATTCAATTATAAAATACTTGTATACATTTAAACTTTTTAATTTATTATTTAATATAATAATAATAATAATAATAAAATTATTATTATTATTATTCATTTAAAAAAATATGTATTATATGTCCTGCATAAAACTTGAAATAAATTTTATTCAATTAATTTATATTATTTATTTATATTTATATTCTTAAGTTTATTAAACAATAAATTACTTAAATTTAATATATTAAAATATTAACTTCTGCTAGTTTCCAAATAAATGTTCATTTTAATATTATTAATAATAATAATAATAATAATAATAATGATAATAATAGTCAAGTATAATGTAAAATAAAACAAAATATAACTAAAAGTATATAAAATAAATAAATATATTAAAATATTCTCTCATTTCTGCTAGTTGCAAAATAAATGTTAATTTTATTATTATTATTATGATTATTAATGATAATAAAAATAATGATAATAAAAATAAAGTATAATGTAAAATAAAATAAAAAATAATTAAAAGTTTATAAAATATATAAATATATTGAAATATTAATTTAATTCTGCTAGTTGCCAAATAAATATAACCAGTTTTATTTCTTGAAATAAAATTAAAATAAATGATTCATATATTGTATTAGGATATGATTTAAAATTAATGAAATAAACTTAATAAATAAAATAATATTAATCCGTTTCTGCTAGTTATAGTCTCTTAGTTTTCATTTTTTAATAATAATAATAATAATAATGTTATCATAATAATAAAAGTTATACAATATAAAAATTATGTTGAAGTATATTGAAGTATAATACGTTAATAAAATAAAATTAATTGCAATAAACTTAAAATAATAAATGAAGCATGTATACACACATTTAAAATATACTGACATATTTGTATATTTTTAATATACACATACAATTGATATATATACTTATAAAACTAAGAACATGAATAACTTTAATTAGTTACAATGAACTAATAACACATGCTGTCATGATCTGATGCTGTCATATGCAGATTTTTTTTTTTAAGTTATGTTATTTTAATATTTTTAATATATACATACATTTTACATATACATATTTTTTAATTTATCTATTGTGCATTACATTAATTATATTTCCCTGTTTTGTAAAAGTAATTTAGTTTTATAGTGTCATGATTGCTTTTTATGCAAAGCTGCAAATCACGTGCTGATTAAAGGTGTGAAAAGCCTGAACTTGTAGTTTATAGGAGCTGTTTAAGTTTGTAAATCGATCAGCAAGTCTCTGGTATTTTTAGCCGAACTCGACGCTCTTGATTCTGCTGTAACCTGGCAACAAGAGAAGCTCAAACAGCTGCAGCCTCATTCACAGTCAGCTGGAAACAACAATACAAGTATTATCATAAATTAATTCATATGTAAATTCATATATTTTTTCAACTTTGTGCATGTGTCATAATTAGATTTTTAAAAATACAATTATTTTAAATTAATATACTTAATGACTAATATTATTTGAATTATCATTAATTAAATAAAAATTATAAGTGTTTTTAAAAATGTAGTTTATTTTATTTAAGCTAGTTTACTCATATACAATAACACCAATAGTAAAAGGCTAAAATTATGCTTGTAGTTGTTTTGCTTCATTTTATATAAATGTATATAAAACTTTAGATAACTTAAATACATAGATAAAATATATATTTTTTTAATTTTAAAGTTTAGCTATTTTATTGTGTTTTATTCTTTTAAAAAGTTCAGAATAAGTATGGTGTAAGTAATGAATAATACTCTTGTTCAATATTAATGTCATTTTATTACATTATTTTATAAAGTTAATAATAACTTATATAAATATAAATGATATTAATAGGTATTTTTTCAGTTTTTTATTTAGTTTTGTTTACTACATAACATTAATATTATTCAATATGAATATAATTGATCTATTAATATAACTACTAAACCTAAAAATAAATGAAGAATAATATCCATGATTGTATAATTGTGATGTCTGAGTGGATGCAGTTGAGGGTGTTGAGAAATGTTGTTATTTTTAAGGCCACATTTAAGGGCTGGATGGAGATCATGTACGCTGCTGTGGACTCGCGAGCCGTAAGTCTGAATTAATATTATTATTATTATTATTATTATTATTATTATTAATAATATTTATGGAGTTGACAGTAACAGAGTTGACAGTAACAGAATTGATGGAGAAAGCGTAGACAATAACAGAGTTGACGATAACAAAGTTGACGATTACAGAGTTGACAATTACGTAGCAGAGTTGATAATAACATAGTTCATGAAAACAGTTGACGATTAAAGAGTTACCGATAATAGAGTTGATAATAACAGTTTTGACGATAATATAGTTGACGAAAGCAGAGTTGACAATAACAGAGTTGATAATAATAGAATAGACAATAACAGTGTTGACGATAACAAAGTTGACGATTATAGAGTTGACGATAACAGAGTTGATGAAAACAGAGTTGATAATAACAAAGTTGACCCTAACAAAGTTGACGATAGAGTTGATAATAACAGAGTTGATAATAATAGAATAGACAATAACAATGTTGACGATAACAAAGTTGACGATTATAGAGTTGACATTTACATAGTTGATGAAAACAGAGTTGATAATAACAAAGTTGACCCTAACAAAGTTGACGATAGAGTTGATAATAACAGTTCATGAAAACAGTTGACGATAATAGAGTTGATAATAACAGTTTTGACGCTAATATAGTTTATGATAACAAAGTTGAAGATAACAGAATTGATAATAATAGAATAGACAATAACAGAGTTCACGATAACAAAGTTGACAATTACATAGTTGATGAAAACAGAGTTGATAATAAAGTTGACCCTAACAAAGTTGATAACAGTTGATAACAGTTCATGAAAACAGTTGACGATAACAGAATTGATAATAATAGAATAGACAATAACAGTGTTGACGATTATAGAGTTGACATTTACATAGTTGATGAAAATAGAGTTGATAATAACAAAGTTGACCCTAACAAAGTTGACGAAAGAGTTGATAATAGCATAGTTCATGAAAACAGTTGACAATAATAGAGTTGATAATAACAGTTTTGACGCTAACATAGTTTATGATAACAGAATTGATAATAATAGAATAGACAATAACAGAGTTCACGATAACAAAGTTGACGATTACGGAGTTGACAATTACATAGTTGATGAAAACAGAGTTGATAATAACAAAGTTGACCCTAACAAAGTTGACGATAGAGTTGATAATAACAGTTCATGAAAACAGTTGACGATTAAAGAGTTGACAATAACAGTTTTGACGATAACATAGTCGACGAAAGCAGTGTCGACGAAAGCAGAGTCGACGAAAGCAGAGTTGATAATAATAGAGTAGATAATAACAAAGTTAAAGATTACAGAGTTGACGAAAGCAGAGTCGACGAAAGCAGAGTTGATAATAATAGAGTAGATAATAACAAAGTTAAAGATTACAGAGTTGACGAAAGCAGAGTTGACGAAAGCAGAGTTGATAATAATAGAGTAGATAATAACAAAGTTAAAGATTACAGAGTTGACGAAAGCAGAGTTGACGAAAGCAGAGTTGATAATAATAGAGTAGATAATAACAAAGTTAAAGATTACAGAGTTGACGAAAGCAGAGTTGACGAAAGCAGAGTTGACGAAAGCAGAGTTGATAATAATAGAATAGACAATAACAGAGTTGATAATAATAGAATAGACAATAACAGAGTTGATAATAATAGAATAGACAATAACAGAGTTGACAATAACAGAGTTAACGATTACAGAATTGACGAAAGCAGAATTGATAATAATAGAATAGACAATAACAGAGTTGATAATAATAGAATAGACAATAACAAAGTTAACGATTACAGAGTTGATGGAAGCAGAGTTGACGAAAGCAGAGTTGACAATTACATAGTTGATGAAAACAGAGTTGATATTAACATAGTTGACCCTAACAAAGTTGACGAGAACAGAGTTGATAATAACATAGTTGATGAAAAGAGTTGACGATAACAGAGTTGACAAAAGCAGAACTGACAATAACAGAGTTGATCCAAATTGAAATGTAAATTTGACCAGGTGGAGGAGCAGCCGATCAAGGAGAACAGCCTGTACATGTACCTGTACTTCGTCATCTTCATCATCTTCGGCTCCTTCTTCACCCTCAACCTGTTCATCGGTGTGATCATCGACAACTTCAACCAGCAGAAGAGGAAGATGAGTAGAGTCATGAGTGGAGTTATGATGAAGAGGAGTGTGAGCGTCAGAATAATGTGTGTTCCTCTGCTCTTCTGCACTTAGGAGGACAGGACATCTTCATGACTGAAGAGCAGAAGAAATACTACAATGCCATGAAGAAACTGGGCTCCAAGAAACCACAGAAGCCCATACCCAGACCACCGGTCAGCATAAACTAGTCATATCTTTATTATTATAGATATTTGATTTTATTTTTAGATTTATATTCTTAATTTGGGTGTTATTTTAATATTATTGAGTTGTATTTATTTATTCATAAACATGTTTTAAAAGCTCTATAGCAGAAAGCATTTTGTTTGTGTGTGGCAGAACCCAGTCCAGGGCTTCTTCTTTGACCTGGTGTCCAAGCAAGCGTTTGACATCCTCATCATGCTGCTGATCATCCTGAATATGGTGACGATGATGGTAGAGACAGACGAACAGTCGCCCTCCATCAAACACATCCTGGACTGCATTAATCTGGTGTTCATCGTCATCTTCACCAGTGAGTGTATCCTGAAGATCATTGCGCTGCGCTGCTACTTCTTCACCGTCAGCTGGAACATCTTTGACTTCGTGGTCGTCATTCTGTCCATCGTCGGTGAGTGAAAAACAAATGCAGAAAATACTCAATCATATTCAGCATTCAAACATACAGTGCTGAGCATAAATGATTATTTACTATGGACTCAGTCTAATCTAAATCTAATCTAAAAGTAAAATAGTTTTGCAAACAAAAAATAAAGTATTGAGCAAAAATAAATAAATGAATGCAAATCTCCAAAAATCACTAAACGAAAGTTCATTTTGCTGACAAAAATTGCAAAGGGAAATTAAGTTCTGAGGAATAAAAATGAAATTTGCTAACAAAAAAGAACTGCAAATAAAAATCAAGCAGTGCAAAAAAAAAAAAACAGCTAAAATATTTGCAATAAATAAATGACATATATTTGTTAAACATTTTTTGTAGTGTTTTTTTTGTAGTGTTGTCTGTACAAAACCCGTCCAGTCAACTGCAATGCTGAGTTTGATTAGCTTTTTAGTCAGCCGTGTGATGCTCTTTGCACTTTACATTTCTGCATGTTTCACTTTGTAGCCCTGAGTTGACAAGGGGGCGGAGTCAAAGAAACTTGGATGTTTACGGCAGGCCCGCCCCTGCCTCCTTTTAAGTGACATCATCACCTGGAGACACAGTATCACCGGGCCTGCCGTGAACATCCAAGTTATATAGTTAATATATAGTTTAATAGTTTTTTTTAATTGCAAATATTTTAGTTTGTTTTTGCACTGCTTGATTTTCATTTTTTTTTTGTTTGAATTCTTCAGTTCTTTTGTTGCCAATTTCATTTTCATTTCTCAAAACTTAATTTTCCCTTTGCAGTTCTTTATTTTTGTTACCAAAATTATTTTTTATTTCTCAAAAATAAATTTTCACTTTGCGGTTTTTGGAGATGTGCATTTATTTATTTATTTATTTATTTTTGCTCAACACTTTATTTTTTTGTCTGCAAAACTTTTTTATTTTACAAGTTTATGTGGCCCTAGGTTGACTCCATAATTTACACCCCTCACAGATCTGTTACTTTATATTTCCCACACACACTCAGAAATAAAGATACAAAATCTGTCTACCTTTCAAAAGGTACACTTGTGTTAGATTTTACAGATGGGCATAAGGGTGAAGGGTGGGGTTGTGGGGTCACGGATGAAAGTGAAGAGCAGGGAGGAGGGGGATCGGTAAAATGAGGTGCCAGATCAGATTTTAGAAGTCCCGTATCCAGCTTTTTCCGGCAAAAATTAAACCCTTTATATATATTATTTTAGCTTTAAGAGATAAGTTCTGACATTTGGCTTGTAGTTCTATATATATATATATATATATACACACACACAGTTGAAGTCAGAATTGTCAGCCCCCCTTTGATTTTTCTTTTTTTGTTTCTTTTTTAAATATTTCCTAAATGATGTTTAACAGATTCAGGAAATTTTCACAGTATGTCTGATAATATTTTTTCTTCTGTAGAAAGTCTTATTTGTTTTATTTTGGCTAGAATAAAAGCAGTTTTTAAAACCCATTTCAAGGTCCATATTATTAGCCCCTTTAAGCTATATATTTTTCAATAGTCTCCAGAACAAACCATCATTATACAATAACTTGCCTAATTACCCTAACCTGCCTAGTTAACCTAATTACCCTAGTTAAGCCTTTAAATGTCACTGTAAGCTGTATAGAAGTGTCTTGAAGAATATCTAGTCTAATATTATTTACTGTCATCATGACAAAGAGAAAATAAATCAGATAAATCCAATTTTATAAATAAATAAATAAAAACACTGCCTCTTCCAGATCACCACGTCCACATTTGATTGAGTTTGTAAAACTCATTTTATTGAGTTTGTCTAATCACCGCCTCTCTGTCCTTCCAGGAATCGTTCTGGCGGACATCATCGAGAAATACTTTGTTTCTCCGACTCTCTTCCGCGTGATCCGATTGGCTCGAATCGGCCGAATTCTGCGTCTGATCCGCGGCGCTAAAGGCATCCGGACGCTCCTGTTCGCACTTATGATGTCGCTGCCAGCGCTCTTCAACATCGGCCTGCTGCTGTTCCTCGTCATGTTCATCTACGCCATCTTCGGCATGGCCAACTTCGCCTACGTCAAAAAACAAGGTGGCATCGACGACATGTTCAACTTCGAGACC
Source organism: Danio aesculapii (assembly GCF_903798145.1). Lineage (NCBI taxonomy): Eukaryota > Metazoa > Chordata > Actinopteri > Cypriniformes > Danionidae > Danio > Danio aesculapii. The sequence continues at coordinate 1,048,594 of NC_079458.1, forward strand.
TTCGGAAACAGCATGATCTGCCTTTTCCAGATCACCACGTCTGCCGGCTGGGACAATCTGCTGAGCCCCATCCTGAACACGCCTCCGGAAGAGTGCGATCCTGAAATCCCCCACACCGGCACTAATGCGCGAGGAAACTGCGGAAACCCTTCGGTCGGGATTACGTTTTTCGTAACGTACATCATCATCTCGTTTCTCATTGTGGTCAACATGTACATCGCCATTATCCTGGAGAATTTCAGCGTGGCGACAGAAGAGAGCACCGAACCGTTGAGCGAAGACGACTTTGAGATGTTTTACGAAGTTTGGGAGAAGTTCGATCCTGAAGCGACGCAGTTTATCGAATATTTAAAGTTATCGGATTTCGCAGATACGCTTTCGGAACCTCTCCGCATCGGGAAACCCAATAAAATCAAACTGATCTCCATGGACTTGCCGATGGTGAGCGGAGATAAAATCCACTGTTTGGATATTTTATTCGCGTTTACGAAACGCGTGCTGGGCGAATCGGGAGAAATGGACGCGCTCAAGCAACAAATGGAGGAGAAGTTTATGATGGCGAATCCATCGAAGATTTCCTACGAGCCCATCACTACGACACTCCGTCGAAAGCAAGAGGAGGTTTCCGCGATTATGATTCAACGTTCGTATAGGAGACATTTAATTCGTAGACAGCTAAAACAAGCGTCGCTTTTGTATCGTCAGATGACCATGCCGGACGCTGATAAAGCTGGCGACAGCTCGCCGGAGAGCCAAGGACTCATCGTTTCGATGATAATGGAAAACTACGCAACTGAAGCCGAAATTACGATATCTGCGACATCGTCTCCTCCATCGTACGATAGCGTTACAAGAGCTACGAGTGATATTTTCCATGCTCTGATTCCCGAAGAGACGAATGAAATCCTCAGCGAACATTTAGCTGATGCAGAAAAAGAGAGCGAAACTTTTCTGTGACACACAAACGTTTTTTTTTTTTGTTTACCGAATGTAACATAGTCTGCGGAAGGTTTTTGTAGACTTCTCTTGAGGAAACGTGTTGCTCTTTGACCATGCACACACACACGTCAACAACCTTCACCGTCTGAATGCATGAATGAGATTCGTAGTTTCCATTATATCATATATTAGACGCATTTTAATCAGTCTGCCTGGTGAGCTCATTAAAGGTCTTACGTTAAATTAAAAAAAAACGGCATTTGGGAAAAGCATGACGATTACCTCTTTTCTGTGTCGCTAGCGATGAAAAGGCAGCCAGCGGTGAGACCGACTGACACGGTTGTTTTTATTTTAGAGTATTTGCACTTTTTGGTTTTCACGATTTTATTTAATTTAATTTGGCGTTTCAATTTGAGGTGCAGTTTTCGAGACTCGTCAAAGACAATCAGACATGCACCGAAGACTAAAATAATCTGTCTTTGCAAACGAACTGTTGCACATGCTTGTTTTGGGATGATTTTTCTTTTTTACGTGTATTTATTTTCGCAAGTGGACACTGCACTGCGGTATGAAGGGGAATGGAGAACACTTTCTGTCTATACGGCTGAGTTGAGAATTGTTTTGCACACTATACGTTCAGCAATAATTTGCTACATTTAGGTCTATCGAGGACAACAACGATATTTATTGGAATTAAACGTGTCAAAGTTTCTACTGTAACGGCCTTCAGCTGTAACTGTGGCTTATATTACTAGTGAAGATTATAGCACACGTGTTTTTTCTATCTGGAGCTGACTTTAGGAGCGGCAGGTTTGGTGAAGGGCTGTTTTATGTAGCAATAGATCCCAAGTGTGCCTGCTAGAACTAAATCCTGTGTTTATAATTCATCTTCTTCCATGCGTCACAACAAACACACCTTCATCGGCTCTTTTGGTGAGGGATTCAGCCACAAATATCAGTGATTCACACAGTAAAACTGACATTAATGTTGACATGAAGACAAAACATTACACTGCACACATAATGCTGGGTTATTTTAGCTTAAATTTGGGTAAAATACACTATAAAATGCTGGATTATTTTAGTCTAACATTTGGCACATTTCTGTGAAATACACTCTAAAAATGCTGGGTTATTGTAGCTTAAGTTTGGGTAAAATACATAAAAAATGCTGGGTTATTTTTAGCTTAAATTTGGGTAAAATACACAAAACATGCTGGGTTATTTTAGCTTAAATTTGGGTAAAATACACTATAAAATGCTGGATGATTTTAGCCTAACATTTGGCACATTTCTGTGAAATACACTCTAAAAATGCTGGGTTATTGTAGCTTAAGTTTGGGTAAAATACATAAAAAATGCTGGGTTATTTTTAGCTTAAATTTGGGTAAAATACACAAAACATGCTGGGTTATTTTAGCTTAAATTTGGGTAAAATACACTATAAAATGCTGGATGATTTTAGCCTAACATTTGGCACATTTCTGTGAAATACACTCTAAAATGCTGGGTTATTGTAGGTTAAGTTTGGGTAAAATACACAAAAAATGCTGGATTATTTTATCTTAAAATTGAAACATTTCTGTAAAATAAACTAAAATGCAGAGTTATTTTAGCCTAAATTTGTGTAAAATGCACTTAAAATTCTGTGTTGTTTTAATCCAAATTTGGTCAAATACACTGTAAAAATGCAGGGTTATTTTAGCCTAAATTTAGTTAAAATACACTTTAAAATGTGGGTTATTTTAACCTTAATTTGGGTAAAATTCACTAAAAATACTGGATTCTTGTAAGCTATTTTCTGTAAAATAAACTCTAAAATGTGAAGTCATTTTAGCTTAAATTTGGGTAGATTTCAGTACATGCTAAAAATGCTGGGTTATTTTAATTTAAATTTGGTTACATTTTGGTGAAATACGCTAAAGAAATGTGGGGTTGTTTTAACCTTAATTTGGGTAAAATACACTTAAAATGCTGGGTTATTTTAATCTAAATTTGAGAACATTTCTGTAAGATGCAATATAATTGCTGGGTTATTTTAGCCTAAATTTGGGTAAATTTCAGTAAAATCTACTCTTAAAAATGCGGGGTTATTTTTAGCCTAAATTTAGGTAAAAGAAACTTTTTTAAAAAAATGCTGGGTTATTTTAAACTTACTTTGGGTAAAATTCACTTAAAATTCTGGTTTATTTTAGCCCAGATTTGGATTAATATCAGTAAAATACAAATATCTGGGTAATTTTAACCTTAATTTGTTATATATATATATATATATATATATACATATATATATATATTTTTTTTTATCTAAATTTGGTTACATTTCTGTAAAATAAAAATTGTTGGGTTATTTTAGCCTAAATTTGGGTACATATCTGTAAAATACACTTTAAAATATTGAGTTATTTCAGCCTAAATTTGGGTGAAATACACACTAAACTGCTGAGTTAACACATTGGGTTGAATATTGACAAAGCCAACAGGTGGAAATGTCATATGAGTTTGATGTTAAAAATAAACCCAAGGCTTCTCCATATTTGTTAAAACAACCAAGAATGTTTTTAAGAGTTTATGGACAGACTCAAAGGTTGGGTTAAAAATGACATTTTAAAAGATTAACCCAACTACTGGATTTTATCCATATTTTGAAAACAAGTATTTCGAGTATAGCCAAATTTGTGTTGAAACACCAGCATGTTTTAAAGTGTGTGAAGTTGATGATCAGATCACTCCATGTTGAATTCAGCTGTAAGTTGTGTAATGTAAGTAACTCCTGCATTACTCATTTGATAATCAGCAACACAAGCACAGCTCTGAAAGTGATTTAATGCAGGAGTAAAACTGATGAGTGTAAAAAGTGCAGCTCGTGATTCGCTGTCGTGTCATGTGACCCAGTATATGTAAATAAGCATCAGTTTCAGTGTGGCGGCACGGTGGCTCAGTGTTTAGCACTGTGGCCTCACAGCAAGAGGGTTGCTGGTTTAAGTCCCGGCTGGTTTAGGGGAACTAATGAACTAAATTGGCTGTGGTGTTTGTGTGTGTGTGTGTGGGTGGGTGTTTCCCAGTACTGGGTTGCAGCTGGAAGGGCATCCGCTGTGTAAAACATATACTGGAATAGTTAGCAGTTCATTCCGCCGTGGCGATCTCTTTTATTAATGCACTGAATCACTTTAGAGTCTGTCGTCATTGTTTTAACATGATTCTGATGAACTTCTCCTTGCATTACAGTCTAACACTCACTTCTCAATCGCACCAAACTGTTTACAGAGACAAACGTGCATTTCACATTACATCAGAACATTCAGACAGAAAATAATCCAGCTCCACATTATGTCTGTATTTCATATTCTGTCAGTCAGATCAATATTTCCATGTTTTTAGCTGCTGATTTGATCATATTATCACTGTTTTGGTCAAGCAGATCACTGCATATAGAAGTAAAGTGGCTGGAAAATACAGATTTATGTTGAACATGAAACAAAAAAAAGCCAAATGTGATGCATTACACTTAAAAAAGATCTGTGTAATGTTCACCGATTTAAATCAGTTAATCGGGTTTTAACTTATTTTTTAAGTTATGCTTTTATAAAGTTTAACTTAAATCCCTCAAATTAAAAACAAATATTAAGTTGAGATGACTAGAAAAATACTATATATATTATACTATATATATATAGTACTATATAAACTAACACGTTTAAGAAGATTTTGTTTAAGGAAATTGAAATACAGTTACTTGTATGTTACTGTAACCAAATTAAATCAGTTTATCAGGTTTGAATTCGTGTTTTAAGTTAAACTTTTTGAGATTTTTAAGCTCAACTTAAAATGTGTTAGTTGAATCAAATGAACTTTTCTTGTCATCTCAACTTAAACCCCTCAAACTGAATAAAAATATACAATAATTTTTATGAAATTAAAATATTTTTTAGTTACTTTAACCACTTTAAATCATTTCATCAGGTTTTATCTCATTTTTAATTTATACTTTTATGAAGTTTACCTTAATATTTTTTTCAGTTTGAGTGATTTAGGACTAGAAGTTAATACTAAAATACATTTCCAGTTACTTGTGTTACTTTAACTAAATTAAATAATTTAATCAGGTTTTAACTTAAGTTGTTCTTTTATAGTTTTATTAAGTTTAACTTAAAATGTGTTAGTTAAATCAAATGAACCTAAATCACTCAAACTGAATACAAAACTTTATAAAACTTAAAAAATGAGCTCAAACCTGATTAACTGTTTAATTAAGTTCAATAAGTAAAATATATGTACCTAGAAAAATTCAATTTCTTAAAACATCTTAAAATGTGTTGAATCAAAGGAACTTTTCTAGTAATCTCAACTCAAACAATCAAAATATTAAGATTATTATATCTAATAAATTTATATATATACACATTTAAATAATTTATTTATGGTTACTTGTGTGTTACTTTAAATTTAATCAGGATTAAACTACATTTTTTTAAAGTTATACTTTTAAAAATCATCTTAATATTACTATTCAGTTTGAGTGATTTAAGTTGAGATGACTAGAACAGCTCATTTGATTCAACTAACACGTTTATTTTAATTATTTAACAATTATTGTGATGGTTACCAATTTTCTTTAACCACATTTAATCTGTTAATCAGGTTTTATCCAATTTCTAAGTTAAACTTTTAAGAATTTTATAGTTTAACTTCATATTTGTTCAATTGAATGTTTCTCTACACTGAAAAAAATATTCAAAGGTGATTCCTTGGATTTACTCAATTTTTTAGGTTAAGTGGTTGTAAACAATTTATTTGGGCTGAATTTAAACAAACAAATTAAGTTGAACATTATTAAATTTAATTTGTTTGTTTAAATTTAACACAAATAAATTGTTTGCAACAGTTTTGCATGCAACACTTTCTTCAGTGTAGTCATCTCAACTTGCATCAAACTGAAGGAAAATGTCAAGGTTAACTAATTAAAAGCTGATTCAATTTGGTTGAATTATAAATATGATTAAAATTTCTTCGATCATCTTAAAATGTGTTATTGAATGAAGTTAAATTGCCCAAACTGATTACAAATATTCAATTAAACTTAATACGATTCTAAAAGTATAACAAAATAAATGAGTTTAAACCTGATTAACTGTTAAAGTTTAGTTAAAGTAACATAAAATTATCTAAAAATGTATCTCAATTTCTTAAATCTGCTTAATTTGTCAGTTGAATCAACTGAACTTTTCTAGTCATCTCAACTTAAATCTCTCAAACCTAATACAAATATTAAGTTAATCTTTATAAAACTCAAAGTATTTAAGTAAAACTGATTAAATTATTTAATTTGGTTAAACATACAAGTACCTCAAAGAATTAGTTCAATTTCTTTAAAATTTCTTTTTCTAGTCATCTCAACTTAAATCACTCAAACTGGAAAAAAATAACAGGATCATTTTTAAAGAAACAGAAAATTTTTACAATTAATTGTATTATACTTTAACCAAATTGAATCAGTTAATCGGGTAAAATAAATGACATTTTTATGCTATACTTTTAGAATTGTATCAAATCTAACTTAATATTTGTATTCAGTTTGAGTGATTTAAGTTGAGATGACCAAAAAAAGTTCAATTGATTCAATTAACAAATATTAAGACAATGTTTTAAAGAAATTCAAAATCTGTTTTACAGTGTAAACTCAGTCCTGGATGGATGATTTTAGTTTGTTTTCAGAAGAGCCCAGATTTATTTAGATCTAAAAACCAAAGATCAGCACAAGCTGACTAGCCAACAGCCCTAGTGAGTGAATGTCTGCAGTCTACATAGGCAGCATCATGAAACTGTCACTCAAAATATTCACAGATGAAAACAATATGATTGATTATTTTGACTCAGTGTTGGGTCAAACTCAATAGTTTGGTAAAAATAATTTAATTAAAAATGTCATTTGAAAATTAAGACTGTGGTTGGGTTTATCCATATTTGACCCAACACTGGATTTTTATAATGTACACTAAGAAATGCTGGGCTATTTAAACCTTAAATGGGAAAAATATGGAATAACTCAAACATTGGGTTAAATTTGGTCCTTTTAATTTAAAAAAATTAATCCAGCAGTTGGTTTAGTCCATATTACACACAGAATTAGGTTGAAATAACCCAACATTTTTAGAGTATATATTGCACTTTTTATTGTTTTGACTACTTTTTCTCTTTCACTATATAGAATATTCATTTATTATTATATAATATATTTATATTCAAATAATATACATAATAATAATAATACTATTTTTATGATAATGATAATAATTTTATTGTCATTATTGTTATTTCTTCATCCCATTATTTAAAATGCTGTCTATGTAGGCGCTCACAACAATATTTAACAATAATATTTTGCCATATTTATACACACAAATCTATATACAGTTTTGATTTGATCCTGATGTGTGTTTGATTTACAGCGAGATCTGAGGAAGGAAATAACATCATAAATGAATGTCCAGTGAATCTGAGAGCATCTGAAACATTAATAATATTATTAATAAAATAAAAGCGCATCAATAAACATAACACTGATATATTATTTTTGTTGAGCTGTAAAATCCTGCAGGCTCTGAACTCTTCATTATTTGTCCTCATGCATTTATAATAATTATTAAAGGTATATCTATACTCGATCACCCACTAATGAAGCACAGGGACGTTTTTCTATCTACTGTTTGTTTCCAAACGATACCGATTTGTGCAATACAAGAGCATATGTCAGATATGGTAATTAAAGGCATATTTTATCTATGCTTTCTATATATAAATAAATGGATATATGTACGTAATGTAAAAATACAGTTCTCTTGTATTTTCTAATGTAGACTTTGCTGTATTTACTGGCTGTTTTTATTTTCTATTTGTTTGTTTTGTAAGAATACCTGATCAACTGATTGAGTGAGAGAGAGAAAGCGAGTGTGTGTGTGTGTGTGTGTGTGTGTGTGTGGACTGCTGATCTGGGGTCAGAGTTCAAGCTGGATCCGCTAGTCAGTATATTGGACCAAACAGGTCCCAGGTCAGTTTCTGGAGACGTGTGGCCCCTGATTGATTGATTGATTGATTGTGTACCTGTTTATTAGTTGAGCGTTTATGATTTTTTGGACATGCATGAAGATGATGATGAAGATAAGGATGGTCACGCTCTCACAGCGCTGTTGCCAATATGAACACCATGTATATCAATAGTCAAATAAACAATAGGATTCATTCTTGGCCTTTTTTTCATGTGGAGTCCATCATTGATCTGCTCAGCAAACACATTACAAAAACATTCACTTATTAATCATTTATCTAACATAATATGCCAAGTAAAGCATGGACAATATTGAACAAAAATTTTAAAATATATATTGCTGATTTAATTATATATATATATATATATATATATATATATATATATATATATATATATATATATATATATATATATATATATATATATATATATATATATATATCTCCAAATATTTTTCAATTGATGTTTAACAGAGCATGTTTTTTTTCACAGTATTTCCTATATTATTTTTTCTTCTGGAGAAAGTCTTATTTGTTTCATTTCTAAGAAATGAGTTATTAAAACTACTTTGTTAAAAATGTAATGAAAAACAAATATTTCCATTTAAATAAATAATAATTAACAGGGGACTAATAATTCTGACTTCAACTGTATTCAGTGTATATACATATACACAGTTAGGTCCATAAATGTTTTCAATATAATTCTAACATGTTTGGCTCGATACACCAACACAATGGATTTGAAATGAAATGACTAGATGTGCTTTAACTGCAGACTGACAGCTTTAACCAGAGAGAGAGCAAAAACATCAGGTGTGGCCAAAATAACTGTGTGAAACATTCCTAAACAGAAAGAACACACCAGTGAGCTCAGCGACACCAAAAGACCCGGAAGACCACGGAAACAACTGTGGTGGATGACCTAGGAATTCTTTCCCTGGTGAAGAAAACACCCTTCACAACAGTTGGCCAGATCAAGAACACTCTCCAGGAGGTGTGTGTGTGTGTGTCGGAGTCAACAATCTAGAGAAGACTACACCAGAGTGAATACAGAGGGTTCACCACAAGATGTAAACCATTGATGAGCCTCAAAAACAGGAAGACAAGATTAGAGTTCTGAAAAAGCCTTCACAGTGCTGGACCAACATCCTGTGGACAGATGAGATCAAGATCAACTTGTACCAGAGTGATGGGAAGAGCTCATGATCCTAAGCAGTGAAGCATTGTAGTAGTGACATGGCGTGAGCATGTATGGCTGTCAATGGAGCTGGTTCTCTTGTATTTATTGATGATGTGATGCTGACAAAAGCAGCAGGATGAATTCTGAAGTGTTTCAGGCAATATTTTCTGCTCATATTCAACCAGATTCTTCAGAACTCATTGGACGGCACTTCACAGTGCAAATGGAGAATGACCTAAAGCATACTGCAAAAGCAACCAAAGAGTTTTTGAAGGGAAAGAAGTGGAATGTTATGCAATGGCCAAGTCCATCACCTGAGCTGAATCCGATTGAGCATGCATTTCAATTGCTGAAAACAAAACTGAAGGGAAAATGCTCCAAGAACAAGCAGGAACTGAAGACAGTTGCTGTAAAGGCCTGGCAGAGCACCAGCAGGAATGAAACCCAGCGTCTGCTGATGTCTCTGTGTTCCAGACTTCAGGCTGTAATTGACTGCAGAGGGTTTGAACAAAGTATTAAAAAGTGAAAGTTTGATTTATGATTATTATTCTGTCCAATTACTTTTGGACCCTTAACAAGTGGGAGGCACATATGCAAACTGTTGTAATTCCTACAGCGTTCACCTGGATGTAAATACCCTCAGATTAAAGCTGACAGACTGCAGGTGTACAGAGCCAAAACTGTTAGAATTGGGTACATGTCCAAGTATTTATGGACCTTACTTTGTCTGTATGTGTGTGTATATGTATGAACCAAATTAACTTTTCTGGCGATATCAATTCTTTTCCATATTAAACAATAATTGGTTATATATTTGATATCAGTTGTTAATGCTTCCAGATTTAATAGAGTATTCCAACGATGACTGAAGCCACAGGGTTCATTAAATATCATAACCTATTTTTGGTGGCCAAAAACGGTGCATCGCTAATATCAACAAACTTTTAGATTCTGCTGTGTGATTGGCGCTTAGATCAATATAGAGTAAAAAAAAAAGTCCAGAGTTTATCATTGTTATCAACATAAACATGTATTATATAACTTATATATATATATAAAAATAATAATAATAATAATATTTACAAATATTATACAGTTGAAGTCAGAATTATTAGCCCCCTTTTGATTTTTTTTTTTTTCTTCTTTTTTAAATATTTCCCAAATGATGTTTAACAGAGCAAGAAAATGTTCACAGTATGTCTGATAATATTTTTTCTTCTGGAGAAAGTCTTATTTGTTTTATTTCGGCTAGAATAAAAGCAGTTTTTAATTTTTTATGAAGCATGTTAAGGTCAATATTATTAGCCCCTTTAGGCAAATTGTTTCTTGATAGTCTGCAAAACAAACCATCATTATACAATAACTTGCCTAATTACCCTAACCTGCCTAGTTAACCTAATTACCCTAGTTTAGCCTTTAAATGTCACTTTAAGCTGTATAGAAGTGTCTTGAAGAATATCTAGTCTAATATTATTTACTGTCATCATGACAAAGAGAAAATAAATCAGTTATTAGAGATGAGTTATTAAAACTATTATGATTAGAAATGTGTTGAAGAAATCTGCTCTCTGTTAAACAGAAATTGGGGAAAAAATAGGGCGACTGTTGTCTGTAGTGTTTATTTATTTTATTTGACAATGTTAATCAGAAAACTTTCATTTGTTTATAGTCAAATAAATCTACCATTAAATACCACATAATATCTACCTATTTAAGGTAACTTTATAAACTTTTAAAACTATAAACTCATGAATTCAGGTTTCAATGTCTTTAAAATAAAATGAAATGAGAAAACTGTGCTGTGCTTTTAATATTTAGTTTCACAAAGCTACCAATAAAAATAAATTCACAAGTTTTAGTCAAAAAAACCTTCTGTATTTATGCATTTTAAAGCCCTCAAAACTAAAATCAAATTCAAGAGTTCACACTGAGCTGATGATTGATTATAAAGCTTGTTTGGCTTGCTGTCCTGGGAGAGAGCCCTGAGCTCATAAGATCCTCGAGCCTGGGGCTCCCTCCCATTTACAAGGCAAGAGGGGAGTTTGAGCTCAGGTAGATCTGGAGAACTCCCCTGCTGTAGTAGCTAATGAACAGATAGGGATTGCTCTTAAGAGATAACTACTTACTAGGAGCATGTCTATGGTGCTGATTTGGATTAGTCAATTAACTTAAGCTGCATGTTTTTGGAGGAAACCAGGGGGTCCGGGGCAAAGGAGGAGTAGGGGTGGAAGGGGGGATTCTTCAAAACAAAGTTGGTAGTGATATGGAACTTAGGATAGTTATAGTGAATAATGTGGGAGCAACCACAAGCAATCATAAGGACGTGATCCTCTCGACATAGTTTAGAAATAAACTTCCCTAAAAGTGAAAACAAAATGTCACAAAACTTTTATTTTTTTATGCTCAAATAAAGCCACCAATAAAATAAATAATATCCACTCAATTCAGATTCTCTCAAATGTATGGATTCATGTTTTTATAAAGCCTTAAAATAAAAACTAACATTGTTTAAAGACGTCTTGATCAAATACACTAATGTAAGAGGCAGAACTCCAGCTTTACTCTCCTGATATATTTTAATGTCTGCAGCGTTTCAGACACTTGATGAGGATTCAATCCATGAACAAATCCACTGTAAACTGCATAAAATGATGCCTTTCAAAAGCAATCTGAAGTGGAAGCTTTTACTGTCTGACAGCTTCAGTCTCTCTGGAATAAAGACATTAAAGCCTTCAAACACTTCTGTTCTGCTCAGAACTTTACTTTCATGGAGTTTCACAATGACAAAAGCTCAATAAAACACAACCAACAGCAGATGATTCATGAACACGCAGATGATTCATTTAGATTTGATTCATTTACAGTCCGAACGAAGCACTTTACTAGAATCAAGTCTATTTGATAGCTTGATTATATTACAGTGTGTAGACCATTTCAATGTGGTCATGTCATCGGCTCATGAACACTTCCTGCTTGTTAGTAAATTATTTCATAACTGTAACAAGAGGCGATTCAATCATAACTTACTGTTTAAACAGCTATCATTATTTATCAATATGAGGCTCTTCGGTTTATCAGAAGCAGTAGAACTTAATGTACAACTGGAAGTATGTTGGGACCATTGTTTTTGTTTACATCCCACAAAATGGTCTATATAGCTTTTATTATAGCTATATTTGATCGTCATTTAAAATCATTGAATATATAATATTTAATAAAAAGGGCGATACGGTGGCTCAGTGGTTAGCACTGTGGCCTCATTGAAAGAAGGTCGCTGGTTCGAGCCTTGGCTGGGTCAGTGGTTACTTCTGTGTGGAGTTTGCATGTTCTCCTCATGTTGGTGTGGGTTTCCTTCAGGTGCTCCGGTTTCCCTCACAGTTCAAACACATGCACTATAGGGGAATTGATGAACTAAATTGGCTGTAGTGTATGAATAAGTGTGTTAGGGTGTTTCCCAGTACTGGATTGCAGCTGGAAGGGCATCCGCTGTGTAAAACATATGCTGGAATAGTTGGCGGTTCATTCTGCAGTGGCGGCCCCTGATGAATAAAGGGACTAAGCTGGAGAAAAATGAATGAATGAATGATTCAATAATTAAAGTGCTTCATTTGGAGTGTAAATGAATCAAATCTAAATGAATCATCTGAGTGTTCATGAATCATCTGCTGCTCGTTGCGGGTTTTATTAAAGCTGTGATTAGCACTGACGCCTCACAGCAGAATGTCTCTGGTTAACGTCTCTACTAAACCAGTCTACATTTCTGTTTGGAGTTTGCTCGTTCTCCCCGTGCTCGTGTGGGTTTCTCTCTGGATCTCCGGTTTCCTCCAACAGTCCAAAAAACATGCAAGCTAAGAAAATTGAACATGCTAAATTGACACCATCAAGCTCTTGGCAAGCCGCACATCTCTCCTTAAGCCTGGTTTATCATACCTGGTTTATGCTTGTGGTGAATGTGACGTCATCGCTGTGATTGCGGAGGTTCGCTTTGGGTGCACGCGACATGATTTCAGCTGGCCGAGCGCATGATTTTTTTTTTTTGAGACTCGAGCGAACAGTTCGCGCAGCACCAAGTTTGATTTTAATTATGAAACACTTTGAAGAGGGTTTTGTCTGAATCAGGTACGCCTGTACAGACATCTCTCATGATCTGTGATCATAGAGATAACCAGATGACCAGTAATTCTTGGCTAGAATTGTAACAGCAGGGGGAAAGGAGGAAAGTTTTATAAAAGTCTGGAAAAACCAGAGGTCAAAAGAGGCCATGGCAGAAGTGGAGACCCGGGTACACAATTACAGACATCTGTTTTCCACCAGTCACAGCTTTATCACTGATGGATATGTTAGAATTTAGAATTTAAAACTATTTAATAGTTACAAAACTAAAAATCAAAGAACAAATAATTTATAACTGGAAAGGACTATTTGAACCTATCGGTTTACAATACTGATGCCCTGTTTCTCTGAGACGGGTCTGGATGCAGACTTGGTGCAGTGCAATCTGAGCTGCATCCAGTGCTTTTTAATGAGCTTACCTAACCCCACCCCTAACCCTACCTGTCACAGTGACGTCACTCACTCCATTAAGTGCATTGTGTCTGACAGTGCATCGCTGAGTGATGCAATCTCAGCTTGCATCATAAAGGCTGCATCCAGATACTGTTGGTTTCTCTGGGCTTTATTGGTGATAATGGTCAGGAATGTTGGACCATTATTGCCTTTATAACATAAGAAGAGGACAGAAACTAGCCAGACAGTGATGTGTGAACTGTGGAGTGGGCTAAATCTAAAAATAAAACATCTGTATTTTTTAGTGAGTGTACTTTTGTTTTGCTTTTATTCTTGCCATAATAAAACATTTGTAGAGCAACTCATGTTCTGCTGTCATTAATGTTTTAATAAACTTTAATAGGTAAAACTGTCTGAGATATGAACAAAAGCAAGTGATGCATCAACGTTTAATAAAAAAAATCTTGAATGGTTATAAAAATCCTTATAATTATTCAAATAATTTATAAAAATAATAATAAATAATTTGTTTAAAAATATTGAGTGATATTAATGATATGACGTAGTTCTGGAAACTTTCTACTTCTCTGTTTATCTGTCTGACTTTACAGACAGTTTGTTTTGACCGCCCCGTCATTTTAAACAATATCACAACGGCGAACACGTCATGTATAAAAGCCTAGTCCTCTTCGTGAGGTGCATGCGCAGTCAGGGGAGGTCTGTGATGCAGCGACAGGCGAAAGTATAAATCAAGCTTTAGCCATCCTTATATCTGTCATTAGCCAAAAATAAGTCGGGGGGAGTTCATGGAGATCTGCCTGAGCTCAAACTCCCCTCTCGCCTTGCTAACGGGAGGGAGCCCCAGGCTTGAGGATCTTATAAGCTCAGGGTTCTCTCCTGGAACAGCATGCCAAACACACTTTATAATCAATCATCAGCTAAGTGTGAACTCTTGAAGTGATGGTTCAGTGTTTCAATGACTTTACAAGCAAAGAAATGAGAAAAGTAACTTACAAATGTTAGTGATGATGTGATCAGTAATGAAGGAGTACAGTAACTCACCAACACTGTCAGATACAGCTGTCTGCTCTTCAGAGAGAAGTAAAGGGAATGTTGCAGGAGTGTGTCTGTGCACTTGTCCATCAGTGAGTGTTGATGGAGGATCTGCTGATGATGCGGGATGCACTGCTGGAATACACTGTAATGTACTGTAATGTAATGTACAGTAATGTAGTGCTGATTTCAGGAGCTCTGATCTCTGACTGAAGCTCCTAATAAAGCAGGAGAGAAAACACATAGAGTCAGAGACACACACACATGCAATTATACATACAAACACACACATACAAATAAAGACACATACACAACACATGTATACATACATGCTGCTTGCACATGCACACACACACCCACACATACACACGATAACATCCATCAGCATGCTTCAGGATTCCTGTAAGTCTGTACTAACAGCATGTAAAAGCAAGCGCTGGACTAAAGTAAAGACGTCCATCAGTCAGTCTGAGGGTCAGAAGAGGAGAAGAGTCTCGTCTGGCCTTCATCATCGTCTGATGCTGGATTTCCCATGAGCCCGCACTGCGATTAACAGGAAATGCACATGCAGTGCATTACTGTGTGTGTGATGCTTATCGATACTTCAGTAATGTACATCTGGTTCCTCCTGCCAGGAAAACATGTAAACATCTCACAGAACCTGCCAGAAGAAAACAAGCCTCATATATATATATATATATATACAGTGCATAAATGAGGACACCTGCTTTTAAAAATTCAGATTTTAGCCATTTCTCAATGAATAGAGACGATAATATGTTGGAGCATTTAAACAGAGCAGTCTGATTAAGAAGTTATATTCATTAATATAAGAGTTTGCTCATCGAACATCTTCAGGAATGGAAAGAGAACACATTTACATTCACTAATTAAAACTACAGACTAATAAATAATAAACTAAACCTATATTTGTTTATGTTTCTCTTGGTTTTTCCTGTTCGATAATATTTTTTTTCATGTTTTTCTCAACATATTAATTAGTGTCAGGTCATTTTTGGACTGATCTTCAGTTTTTAGATAGATTAGTTTTAGATTTAGACAGATTAGTTCATCAGTTTTGTCTTTGGTACTGACTAGTCTACACTGCCTGATAGAAGTCTTTAGGATTAACAAATTATAACTGGACTTCTAGTTGATGATTTGGTATCAGAAGTGTCTTATATGAAAGGTAAAGGCCTCTAGATGAGGCTTATTTGAGCACAATATAATCTGATCATGTCTTGATTATTAATGATTTGATTAGGACAGTAAGGTCTGACTCTGCTTAGACTAAAGTCTGCTCACTGAACCTTCAATAATGTCCAGTATAGATAATAAAGTCATGCTGCAGAAGGTAAATATACCAAACTATTTTACATTAAAGCTGCCGTGGGTAATTCCCTAACTTATTTCATAATATTTAAAAATGAATAGAAAAACATCACTTTGAGATGAATTGTATTCACTAATACAGTATAACTTTTTTAAATGATAACTTATTGCAATAAAGACATGACCAATCACATTTAAAACAGACTGGAGTTCAATGCTGAATACACAAGTCAAGCAGACTCTGCCTTTGTCTTGATTTGCTCAAAGTCTCTGCATCGTCCTCTATCTGTCGGATGACTGTGTACATTTTAAACTAAATTACAGCATCTAAATTGAAACATTTAATTGAATTAATGTAGCTTAACAGTATAACAAACAAATAAAAGGTTACATTAAATATGGAATGACAATCTCTAAACCATCCCTATCATTCTCCCTCTCTTATTAGATGGGATGACGGGCCAAATCAAAGGTTACCATGGGCCAACTTTGGCCTGCGGGCCCTAGGTTAGGTATCTCTGGTTTAAATGCATGAAAATACACTCACCGGCCACTTTATTAGATACACCTTACTAGTATCAGGTTTGACCACTTTTGCCTTCAGAGCTGCCTTAATCCTTCATGGCAGAGATTCAACAAGCTACTGGAAATATTCCTCAGAGATTTTGCTCCATGTTGACATGATAGCATCACACAGTTGCTGCAGATTTGTCGGCTGCACATCCATGATGCCAATCTCCTGTTCCACCACATCCCAAAGGTGCTCTATTGGATTGAGCTCTGGTGACTGTGGAGGCCATTTGAGTACAGTGAACTCATTGTCATGTTCAAGACACCAGTCTGAGATGATTGGTGCTTTATGACATGGTGCGTTATCCTGCTGGAAGTAGCCATCAGAAGATGGAGACACTGTGCTCATAAAGGGATGGACATGGTCAGCAACAATACTCAGGTAGACTGTGGCGTTGACACCATGCTCAATTGGTACTAATGGACCCAAAGTGTGCCAAGAAAATCTCCCCCACACCATTACACCACCACCACCAGCCTGAACCGCTGATACAAGGCAGGATGGATCCATGCTTTCATGTTGTTGAGGCCAAATTCTGACCCGAGCATCTGAATGTGGCAGCAGAAATGGAGACTCATCAGACCAGGCAACGTTTCTCCAATCTTCTATTGTCCAGTTTTGGTGAGCCTGTGTGAATTGTAGCCTCAGTTTCCTGTTCTTAGCTGACAGGAGCGGCACCCGGTGTGGTCTTCTGCTGCTGTAGCCCATCCGCCTCAAGGTTGGACGTGTTGTGTGTTCAGAGATGCTCTTCTGCAGACCTCGGTTGTAACGAGTGCTTATTTGAGTTACTGTTGCCTTTCTATCAGCTGGAACCAGTCTGGCCATTCTCCTCTGACCTTGCTGGCATGTGATTGGCTGATTACAAATTTGAGCTAACGAGCAGTTGGACAGGTGTACCTAATAAAGTGGCCGGTGAATGTATATAGTCTATATTTAGCAAGAAATGGATATAAATATACATTTTCAAAAGAGGGTGTACTCATTTATGCTAAGCACTATATCAATTTTTTTTTTCCATGTGTGTATACAAATAAATTAAATTTTTAATATGCATTTATTTGTTGTAATTATTGTTGAACACACACTGAAGGCCTGAACTCAATCCAGCTATATTGCAGTTAGATCTCAGTCTCAAACTGGCCCGCTCAGCGTTTTTAATTTTATTCCCCAGACGCGCTACACCCCACAAAGACAATTTTTCAGAAAGATGCATTCTGGAGCGCGCGCATTAGCGGCCGCGTGTTGCAGAAGTCGTCATTCTTGTGACTCATGCGTTTGGAGGAGCAGCTTGTGTTCTTCAGCTCAGAAATATCTTACTCCACATTAGCCAACACAGAGCCTCAGCGTTACAAATCAAACGTACAGCAGGTGTGCGCGCGCAAATCCATACATCAATTTAATTGGCCAAAACTGTCCTGCGCAGCAAGAAAAAACAGTAAAGGATGGCACTTCCTAAACAAGAGCTGTTTTGCCCTATTTTACATTTGTAATCAAGACGCAGAACAATTCAGCACGCGGCACATGACCTTTCTGTACTCAGGGAAATGACCAGATGTGATCTATGTCAGTGTGCTGCTGCTCTACTGTATTAGCACTGTGTGTATTCAGTGTCAAATAAAACCACACTGAGTAAACCCTCCAGCAGAAACACTGTAGACTTCAAACCACTGCTGCTGAACAGCTACTAAGACATATTCAATACTTAGTAACCAAATTATTACCAGTAAAAAGACCCTAGCAACCACTTAAAACACATTAGCAACCCTACAGAAACACCCTAGAAACCACTCAAAACACCTTTAACAATAACATAGAAACACCCTAGCAGCCACTAAAATTACATCTAACAACAACATAGAAATACCCTAGCAACCACTCAAAATACCTTTAACAATAACATAGAAACTCCCTAGCAACAACTCAAGAGATCTTTAGTCACCACACAGAAACACCCTAGCAACCATTCAAACCACACAGAAACACTGAAGCAGCCAATCAAGGGATCTTTAGCAACCACCCAAAACACCCTAGCAACCACTCAAAACACCTTTAACAACATTAAAACACCCTAGCAACCACTCAAAACACCTTTAACAACATTAAAACACCCTAGCAACCATTCAAAACACATTCACAGTCACGCAAAACACCCAAGCAATCACTTAAATATATATTTAGCAATTGCATCAAAACAACCTTACAACCACTCAAAACACATCAGAAAGCATATAGAAACACCCTAGCAACCACCCAGAAGATATTTAGAAACCACATCAAAACAACCTAGCAATCACTCAAAACACATTTAACAACCACATAGAAACACCCTAGCAACCACTCAAAACTCCTTTAACAACCACATAGAAACACCCTAGCAACCACTCAAAACACATTCACAGTCACACAGAAACATCCTAGCATTCATTCATTCATTTCCTTTTTGGCTAAGTCCCTTTATTAATCAGGGGTCGCCACAGTGGAATGAACTGCCAACTTGTCCAGCATATGTTTTAGGCAGCGGATGCCCTTCCAACCCATCTCTGGGAAACATCCATACACACACAGTCATACACTATGGTCAATTTTAGCATACCCAATTCACCTGTAGCATAGCCAATTCAACCGGAGCACCCGGATTAAACCCACATCAACACAGAGAGAACATGCAAACTCCACACAGAAATGCCAACTGACCTAGCTGAGGCTCAAACCAGCAACCTTCTTGCTATGAGGCGAACGTGCTACCCACTGCGCCACCGCGTCACCTGACATCCTAGCAATCACTTAAATATATATTTAGAAACTGCATCAAAACAACCTTACAACCACTCAAAACACATTAGAAACCATAAAGAAACACCCTAGCAACCACCCAGAAGATATTTAGAAACCACATCAAAACAACCTAGCAATCACTCAAAACACCTTTAACCACGTAGAAACACCCAGGCAACCATCCAAAAGACCTTTAGCAATCACATAGAAACATCCAAGCAACCACTCAAAACACATTAGAAGCCACGTAGAAACATCCTAGCAACCACACAAAAGATATTTAGAAACGACATAGAAACACCCTAGCAACCATTCAAAACCATTAGCAGCCATACAAAAACAACCTAGCTACCACTCAAAAGATTTTTAGTTACCAAATATAACACAACAGCAACCACTCAAAACACCTTTGACAACCACATAGAAACAGCCTAGCAACCATTCAAAACACCTTTAACAACAACATAGAAACACCCTAGCAACCGCAAAAACTCATCTAACAACAACATAGAAACACCCTAGCAACCACTAAAAACACATCTAACAACAGCAACATAGAAATACCCTAGCAACCACTCAAAACACCTTTAACAACAACATAGAAACGCCCTAGCAACCACTAAAAACGTATCTAACAACAACATAGAAACACCCTAGCAACCACTAAAAACTTATCTAACAACAACATAGAAACACCCTAGCAACCACTAAAAATACATCTAACAACAACATAGAAATACCCTAGCAACCACTCAAAATACATTTAACAACAGCATAGAAACGCCCTAGTAACCATAAAAACTCATCTAACAACAACATAGAAACACCCAAGCAACCACTCAAAATACCTTTAACAATAACATAGAAACTCCTTAGCAACAACTCAAGAGATCTTTAGTCACCACACAGAAACACCCTAGCAACCCTTCAAATAACATAAAAAAACACATAGAAACTCTGTAGCGGCCAATCAAGGGATCTTAACCATTTAAAATGCATTCACAGTTACGCAAAACATCCTAGCAACCACTCAAAATACTTTTAACCCCATAGAAACACCCTAGCAACCCCTCAAAACACCTTTAACCCCATAGAAACACCCTAGCAACCACTCAAAACACCTTTAACAACAACATAGAAACACCCTAGCAACCGCAAAAACTCATCTAACAACAACATAGAAACACCCTAGCAACCACTAAAAACACATCTAACAACAGCAACATAGAAATACCCTAGCAACCACTCAAAAAACCTTTAACAACAACATAGAAACGCCCTAGCAACCACTAAAAACGTATCTAACAACAACATAGAAACACCCTAGCAACCACTAAAAATACATCTAACAACAACATAGAAATACCCTAGCAACCACTCAAAATACATTTAACAACAGCATAGAAACGCCCTAGTAACCATAAAAACTCATCTAACAACAACAAAGAAACACCCAAGCAACCACTCAAAATACCTTTAACAATAACATAGAAACTCCTTAGCAACAACTCAAGAGATCTTTAGTCACCACACAGAAACACCCTAGCAACCCTTCAAATAACATAAAAAAACCACATAGAAACTCTGTAGCGGCCAATCAAGGGATCTTAACCATTTAAAATGCATTCACAGTTACGCAAAACATCCTAGCAACCACTCAAAATACTTTTAACCCCATAGAAACACCCTAGCAACCCCTCAAAACACCTTTAACCCCATAGAAACATCCTAGCAACCACTCAAACACTTTTAACCACACAGAAACACCCTAGCAACCACTCAAAATAAATAAATACAAAAAATGTACACAGTTGTTAGTGAATAAAACCCAACGAAGGAAAGGAAGTTGTTACATAAATGCTGTAAATAAACTGTTGGCATCATGTGCAGGAGTGATGAATGAGGCCGGACACTGCAGGCTGTAAATAAAGGCCACTAGGTCAGTCTGAGAGGAAGACAACAGGCTGGAAAAGACACTCGCTCACATTATCAGGACGTCAGCAGATCTCATGTCTTCCTGGAGATCAGAGGAGAGTCCAGCGTCCTCAGAAAACCTGAACACACACACACACACACACACACACACACACACACACACACACACACACACACACACACACACACACACACACACACACACACACACACACACACACACACACACACACACACACACACACACAGCTTCTCTCTGTGCAGTCAAACGAGGACAGAAAGAAATATCTGGAAGCTCATGAGCTGACTGAAATACAACAGCAACGACACACTAATAAAATCACAGAGAAAGAACAAAGCTGCTAAATGTGTTGTGATGTGAGCCAAAGCAATGTGATCTGACCCAGAACACCCTAGCAACCATACAGAAGCATTATTTACAACAACTTAAAACACCTTAGCAACCACATCAAATCGACCTAGCAACCACATAGAAACAGCCAAGCAACCATTAAGAACACTAGAGCAAACCAGATAGAAACACCCTAGCAACAACTAAGACCACTTTAGCAACCACATATAAATATTGTATCAAACCCATAGAAACACCCCAGCATCCACATTTAAACAACCTAAAAACCACATCCAAGAACACTGCAGCAATGTCATAGCAACACCCTAGCAACAACTCAGAACACTTTAGCAACCACGTAGAAACACCCTAGCAACCATTCAAAACAACTTAGCAACCACACAGAAACACCTTAGCAACAACTTAGAACACTTTAGCAAACACAGAGAAACAACCAAGCAAACTTTCAGTACACTTTAGCAATCCCATGGAAACACCTTAGCAACCATTCAAAACACATAAGCAACCCCATAAAAACACTTAGCAACCACACAGATATATCACACCAAACTCATAGAAACACACTAGCAGTAAAAACCACCAAAATACCTTAGCAACCACATATAGACAAACTAGCAACCACCCAGAACACTTTAGCAACACATAGAAACACCCTAGCAACAACTCGGAACATCTTAGCTTCAATATGGAAATATCATACTAAACTTGTATTCACACCCTAGCAACCACCCAAAACACATTAGCAATCCCATAGAATTACCATAGCAACTAAACAACACAAAAATCTCCTTAGCAACACCATAGAAAAACACTTTAACAAGAAACATAAATCAGAACACTTAAGCAACATCACACCAAACCCATAGAAACACCCTAGCAACCACCCAAAATACCTTAGCAACCACATATTGACAAACTAGCAACCATCCAGAAACCCCTTAGCAATGACTCAGAACACTTTAGCAACCACATAGAAAACTCATAGAAACGTGTGCACGTCTGTGTGTGTGTGTGTGCGTGTGTGTGTGTGTGTGTGTGTGTGTGTGTGTGCATGCGCGTATTTAAAAATGGCCAAAAATCGTTCAGCCCTAGTAACCACATAAACACAACCCGACAACCACTCAAACCACTAAACAGGCATCCAGAATGAGAGTTATGTAATTATATAAATGAGTGTGTAGCCATCAGATGAGTGTGTGTGTGTGTGCGTGTGTGTGTGTGTGTGTGTGTGTGTGTGTGTGTGTGTGTGTGTGTGTGTTGATGTGAGCCGCAATCAGCAGGATTTCCTCAGTATCTGCTGCTGCTGTCACTGAAGATGCTCCAGTCTGAGTTCATTCCTGATCAGATGCGCTGCGACACGTGAACTAGCCAACAGCTAATGTCAGCCTGTGCTTTCTGCATGTGTCTAAACACTGAAACACACTCAAATACACACTCATTCGTTTCCCTTCAGCTTAGTCCCTTTATTAATCAGGGGTCGCCACAGCGGAATGAACCACCAACCATTTCAGCATATGTTTTACACAGCGGATGCCCATCCAGCTGCAACCCATTACTGGGAAACACCCATACACACTCATTCACACACACACTCATACACTACGGCCAATTTGGTTAATCAATTTAGCGCATGTGTTTGGACTATGGGGGAAACTGGAGCACCCGGAGGAAACCCACGCCAACACGGGGAGAACATGCAAACTCCACACAGAAACACCAACTGACCCACCCGAGACTCGAACCAGTGACCTTCTTGCTGTGAGGCCACAATCCTAACCACTGAGCCACCGTCACAGATTTAATTCGCATCAGACGATTCTTGCTCTAAATATGCCAGAACATCGCTGTTAAAAAAAAACAAGAAAAAATCTATGTTAATTTCTAGAACATCAAGTTATGATTTGCAAAGCAAGAGCAGAATAAAATGTGCCGCTCCTGCACAACAGCGGCGGAAGGTGACTTCCAGAAAACCAGAAAGTCTTTGGAAAGATTTTTGTCGGGGAGAGGAATATCTTACTAAAATTGCCACGCTGGCAAACAAACTTGGAATGTGACTCGCTTGCAGAAAGTGTGTGCCGCTTGATCACTGTCTGCTGCTGTGGCACGAAACGCTGACGCAGACACACACACACAGCACAGAGTCATGGGAGGTAAGTGTGAAAATAACCCAGCGGAATCATGGGAGCTGTATTTCTCTCTGTGTAACTGGGTTAACAGCAACACACGCGTCTGAACGCAGCCATACTGTACGGACAGCAGCGATTCTTCACTACACTAGCGTGATTTATATCTGGAGAGCCATTCTGAAGAATAAATCCTGCAAAACTAATCTGTTATTTGTGCATTTACATACCCTTGGCCTTCATCCTGACCCACATATTGTGATAAAGAAGAGCATTCTCATGTGGGAATAGCATTGCTAGGGTAAACAGGACAGCTTAGAGTATCATATATATATGGTGAAGAGATTTTGTCTGATTTAAGAGCAGATCATCTTCATTTCTTTAATCATTAGATTACAGACAGTGGTCTGTGTGTGTGTGTCATATAACACATCAGCACATGTGGAGAACCCTGGGAAGAAAACACCTACAGTTTCTAATTTCTATTGGCGTGGAGTTGAAGCAGATTTGGATAAAAACCCAAACAATGCAAACAAAGATAAAACAAAACAAAAAAGATCAGATTAATGAGTTGTGTGTAATAAGAATGAAATGACAGAAGGAGAAAGCCCTGAACTACAAGTATATTTAATACTTTATATAAAAGGTTATATTAAAGACGCCTCTCATTTGGAGAATGAAGCCTTATGCATTGCTCAGGTGTGAGTTTCTCACAGACTTCAACAGAGTGTCGAAATCTTGATGATTCTGTGGGTCTCGTCTATCAAATCTGAGCTTTATTCTGTATTCTCTATTGGATTAGGTCAGGTGATTGGCTAGGCCATTCTACAGCTTGATTTTCTTTCTCTGAAAGCATCTGAGAGTTTCCTTGGCTGTGTTCCTTGGATCGTTATCTTGCTGAAATGTCCACTCCTGAAGAACTACTGAGAGATTTCAGCTGCTGTCTGGGCTTTCACTGCCTTTCTATACCTTCCTTTCTTCATGTGTTCAATACTTTTCCCCTGCGTCGTTTCATCTTATGAAATCAAAATGAAAGATGAAGGGGAAGGGGAAAGGGAAGTGGAGGATGAAGGTGAAGGGGAAAATGAAGGGAAAGGGAAGGTAAGAATGAAGGAGAAGTTCAAGAGGATGGTAAAGGAGAAAGATGAAGGGGAAGTGAAGACAAGAAAGTAGATGAAGGGGAAGGTAAAAGGGAAAGATGAAGGGGAAGTAAAGTTAAATGGGAGATGACGGGAAGGTAAAGGGGAAAGATGAAGGGGAAGTGAAGGTAAGGAAGTAGATGAAGGGAAGGTAAAGGGAAAGATGAAGGGGAAGGTCAAGGGGAAGTGGAAGGTGAAGATCAAGGAGAAGGGGAAAGTGAATGGGAAGATGAAAGTGAAGGGGATGGTGAAGGGGAAGCGGAAGGTCAAGGGGAAAGTGGAGGTCAAGGGGTAGATGAAGATGGAAGTGAAGGGGAAGCGGAAGGTCAAGGGGAAGGTCAAGGGGAAGGTGGAGGTCAAGGGAAAGATGAAGGGGAAAAGGAAGGGTAAGGTAAAGAAGAAAGTGAAGCAGAAGAGGAAGGTCAAGGGGAAGGTGGAGATGAAGGTCAAGAGAAAGATCTAGATGAAAGTGAAGGGGAATCGGAAGAGGAAGGTCAAGGGGAAGGTGGAGATGAAGGTCAAGGGAAAGTTGTAGATGAAAGTGAAGGGGAAGGTGAAGGGGAAGCGGAAGGTCAAGGGGAAGGTGGAGGTCAAGGGGTAGATGAAGATGGAAGTGAAGGGGAAGGTGAAGGGAAAGCGGACGGTCAAGGGGAAGGTGGAAGTCAACGGAAAGATGAAGATGAAAGTGAAGGGGAAGCGGAAGGGGAAGGTAGAGGTCAAGAAAAAGAAGAAGATGAAAGTTAAGGAGAAGCGGAAGGGGATGGTCAAGGGGAAGGTGGAGGTCAAGGGGAAGATGAAAGTGAAGGGGAAGGTCAAGGGGAAGGTGGAGGTTAAGGAAAAGATGAAAGTGAAGGGGAAGGTCAAGGGGAAGCGGAAGGTCAAGGGAAAGGTGGAGGTCAAGGGAAAGATGAAGATGAAAGTGAAGGGGAAGGTCAAGGGGAAGGTGGAGGTCAAGGGAAAGATGAAGATGAAAGTGAAGGGGAAGGTCAAGGGGAAGGTGGAGGTCAAGGAAAAGATGAAAGTGAAGGGGAAGGTCAAGGGGAAGGTGGAGGTCAAGGGAAAGATGATGATGAAAGTGAAGGGGAAGGTGAAGGTCAAGGGGAAGGTGGAGGTCAAGGGAAAGATGAAGATGAAAGTGAAGGGGAAGGTGGAGGTCAAGGGAAAGATGAAAGTGAAGGGGAAGGTGAAGGTCAAGGGTAAGGTGGAGGTCAAGGGAAAGATGAAGATGAAAGTGAAGGGGAAGGGGAAGCGGAAGGTCAAGGGTAAAGTAGAGGTCAAGGGAAAGATGAAGTTGAAAGTGAAGGGGAAGCGGAAGGGGAAGGTCAAGGGGAAGGTGGAGGTCAAGGGAAAGATGAAGATGAAAGTGAAGGGGAAGCGGAAGGTCAAGGTCAAGGGGAAGGTGGAGGTCAAGGGAAAGATAAAGTTGAAAGTGAAGAGGAAGGTCAAGGGTAAGGTGGAGGTCAAGGGAAAGATGAAGGGGAAGCGGAAGGTCAAGGGGAAGGTGGAGGTCAAGGAAAAGATGAAGATGAAAGTGAAGCGGAAGGTCAAGGGGACATGGAAGGGGAAGGTCAAGGGGAAGATTTTGGTCAAGGGAAAGATGAAGATAAAAATGAAGGAGAAGCGGAATAGGGAAGGTCAAGGGAAAGGTGGAGGTCAAGGGAAAAATGAAGATGAAGGTGAAGCGGAAGAAGAAGCTGAAGATGAAGAGGAAAATTAAAGGGAGACAGAAGGGGAAGGTCAAGGTCAAGAGAAGGACGAAGGGGAAGGTTTAAGAGAAGGGGAAGAGGAAGATGAAGGGTAAATGAAGGTGAAGATAAAGTTAAAGGGGATGATAAAAGGATGAAAGAGAAGGTGAAAGGAAGAAGGAATGGAAGGGGAAGCAGAAGAGAGGTAAAGGGAAAGGAGAAGATGAAGGGGAAGTTAAGAGGGATGTGAAAGGAAGGTAAGGGGGAAGATGAATGTAAAGGAGAAGTTTAAGATAAAGAAGAAGGTGAAGGTGACAGGTAGCTCAAGGGGTAGATGAGGACGAAGAGAAGGTAAAGGGAAGGGGAAAATGGAAGGTTAATGAGGTGGGGAAGATAAAGGGAAAGGTGAAAATGAAGGGGAAGATGAAGGTGAAGGTGAAGTGGAAGGTAAAGGTGACAATGAATGGGAAGGTCAAGGTGAAGATGGAGGTCAAGGTAAAGATGATGGGGAAGGGAAGATAGAGGAAGATAAAGATGAAGGTAAAAGGCAAGGTTAAGAGGATGAAGGGGAAGGAAAAGTGAAGATAAAGGTGAAGGTAAAGATGAAGAGAAGGGGAAGGTGAAAATGAAGGTGAAGGGAAAGCGGAAAGGGGAAGATGAAGGTGAATGGGATGTGGATGAGAATGCAACTAGGAAGGGGAATGTGAAAGGTAAGGGAAAGCTCAGGTAAGATGAAGAGACTTCCCCAAAGGGCAAGATAAAGGGGTTTGCCAACTCTCTTTTGCTTGGAGGTGTATAGATAGGGTAAAGTTTTTTCAGGAGCGCACTACAAGCACAGAGGTATGACTCCTTAGAAACCACTCCTTAGGTATGACTCCTTAGATATATAGAGAGATTTTAGTTAAAGCTAATGTGAAATCAAAATGTATGTTCATTTTGCTGGTGCATGTTGTTATTCTTTAGGTGAACAATTAATCCATGCAAGTTCATCAACTAAAAATGTTTGTTTTGGTAATCTACAATCAAAGTCTGAGCATCTACTTCTGCATTTGGAGTGACGTCACAACTTCTCTGGTGACGTCAGTTTGACACTTCAGCCACAATATTCTTAACCATGCTCTTCTTACTGCAAGTTTGCAAGTGAATGATATGCAAAAGGAAATCATTGTGCCCTACTCAATATTTAGCTTCAGTTGGAAGTACATTGACATACTGATATAAGAATCTCAGCAACTTCTGGTTCACGTGGACAATAATAATGAAATGATCAGCGCATGAATGTAGTTCAGTTGATACTGTTGTGATGCTGCTCCGGAGGTCACTGAGGTCAGACACTTCACTGACATCTGACCTTCAGCAGAACATCACAGAAGGTCACACCACAGAAAACACGAGCAGCTCATGAACTCATATAACGCACACTGTATGCATTAAAGGACTCATAACACCACAGTACATCTCGCACAGACAGAAGTGCTTACATGCTGCATGTTTTGAGGTGATTTCTGTGCTCTAAGTGTGTTGATTTGTGCTGATGCATGAGCAGGTTTTCCCACCAGAAAGCTGATCTGACAAGTAGAACAGACTCGGACATCTTCAGTGTTTCAGTGCCGGGCCGTCAGAGGAGATTAGAGGCGAGCGGTGTCAGGAGCGGAGCGCAGCTGCGGCGGCGGACTGAGTTATGCAGAGCAGAGCAGACAACAGCAGAGACCCTGAGCCACACATCCCTATACACATCACAGCACATCACTCATACTGGAGCGCTAAGGAGACCAGTGATGACATCATCACCATCATTATCATCAGGATCTTCATCATCATCATCATCTTCTTCATCTTCATCAAAGCAGACAACAGCAGAGACCCTGAGCAGGGGTGTTATTTGTTTACACATCACAGCACATCACTCATGCTGGAGCGCTACTCTACATTATCATCAGCATTTTCATCATTAGGATCACCATCATCACCATAATCATCATAACCTTCATAATAATCATCAGCATCATCATTATCATAACCATAATCTTCAATATCATCATCATCATCATCATCATTAGAATAATCACCTTCATTATAGTCATCAGCATCATCATAATTTTCATTATCATCATCTTCATCTTCATGATCATCATCTTGATCATCAGCAGCACTATCATCAATATCTTCATAATCATCATCATCTTTATTATAATCTTCATCACCACCACCATCATCCTCATAATCTTCATCATCATAATCAACAGCATCATCTTCGTTATCATCATCACCGCTATGATAATAATCATCAGCATCATAATCATCATTCTCATAATCTTCAGTATCATCATCATCTTCATCATCAGCAGCAGCAGCATCCTCATAATCTTCATCACCATCAGCATCATCATCATCATCATCATCATCATCAGCAGCAGCAGCATTATTGTCAGTATCTTCATAATCTTCATCATCATCTTCATCATCATCAGCAGCAGCATTATTGTCAGTATCTTCATAATCTTCATCATCATCTTCATCATCATCAGCAGCAGCATTATTGTCAGCATCTTCATAATCTTCATCATCATCTTCATCATCAGCAGCAGCAGCATTATTGTCAGCATCTTCATAATCTTAATCATCATAATCTTTATTATAATTAGCAGCACCCTCTTCATCATCATCATCTTCATAAACATCCTCATCTTCGTCAACACCGTTATAATCTTCATCATCATCATAATCTTCATCAACGCCATTATAATTCATTTTCTTTTCCCCTTAGTCCCTTTAATAATCAGGGGTCGCCACAGCGGAATGAACCGCCAACTTATCCAGCATATGTTTTACGCAGTGAATGCCCTTCCAGCTGCAACCCATCACTGGGAAATCCCATACACCCTCAGTCACACTCATACACTATGGATAATTTATCTTACCCAATTCCCCTATAGCGCATGTGTTTGGACTGTGGGGGAAACCGGAGCACCTGGAGGAAACCCACGCCAACACGGGGAGAACATGCAAACTCCATACAGAAACACCAACTGACCCAGCCGGAACTCGAACCAAAAACCTTCTTGCTGTGAGGTGATTGTGCTACCCACTGCGCCACTACCCACAACACCATTATAATCTTCATCATCTTCATAATCATCCTCATCATAATCTTCATCAACACCACCATCATCTTCATCATCATCACATTCATAATCATCATCATCATAATGTTCAACACCATTATAATCATCATCATCATCATAATCTTCATCATGATCACATTCATAATCT
>NC_079458.1:1086027-1097273 GCF_903798145.1 Danio aesculapii
CATGTGCACTGGTTAAGATGTCCTTTTATTGTAAACTGAGTACTTGTTCATTTTGCTGTAAAAAGGTGATATAAAGGAAATTGTAATTGTATTTTCAATAGAAAACTGATTTCTGACAGCTATAATTTTTTAACTTTATAATATTATTGAAAAGAGACAGCTGGAGAGCCACATACTTTTGGTCAAAGAGCCACATGTGGCTCCCGAGCCATAGGTTCCCTACCGCGGGTCTAGTAGCTGAGAGTGAGCAGTTCACAGTGTCTGCTGTAATGTTGATGTTGTTTTTGGTGATAAAGGTGATGTGTCTGAATGGTAAACAAATTAACTGATAAAAGACAAAGTCCGCTATGAATAATAATGAGAAGCTTCATCACTCCACTAGCAGATTTGCGATACAGCACAGATTTTGATCCCGCTCTAAAAATTAGCCGACAAAAGCTCAAAATTATGCAGTTTTCCCCACAGTTAAAGCTGACAGCTGCTAACGTCGTCTTAACTGATGCACAACACACACAAATCTGTTAAAATCATTATAAATAAAGTACTCCAGGGTGTCCTGAACCTTTAAGAGGAGGGGCTTTCTCATATTCAAACTCACAAACACACAGGAAATGGCATGGCGTGTGTACATATGCATATATACAAGCAAAAAATAATGTACTGTCATCATGCTAAGAACAAAACTTTACAATGAATTAACTTCACAGGCGAGTTAATAATCTTAGCTACTAATGGGATAATAACCCAAGCCTATTCACTTTAATATACTTGCATTTTCTCTCTCTCTTGCTTGTTTTACTTAATACACCATACTGTCAACCTCAACTTTCACTACAGACCTTAATTTATATGCTGTGGTCTATTTATTCTATTTTTTAATCAATTGTGTTCTGTAATACATATTTTCTCTTTTACTCTTGTTTAATTGTCATTAAAATCTGATAAATAAATCTTTAAGACATAAATAAAATAACATTTAGCAGTGCTCAGCATGTCTGTGAGTGAGTGCAGTGATTATGGAGAATGATGACAAAAATGAAGAGCAGCAGCGCCATCTGCTGGACAACAAACACCAACACAACCTCAGGCTCTCATCAGGTCACATGTAGGAGTTTTTAATGCCTTTTTAAGATCATTATGAAGGATATTTTAGACTTATAAAGGGCCAAACGATAAGGATTTCTTTTATAAATTATAATACTGTATGAAAATGTAACTATAATTATATAAACATAATAATCGTAAATTATAAAGTTTATAAAGTTAGATTTTTTAATAATGCTTTGTTTTGGGAGTTCATTTCTGTTAAAATTATGAACTATATAATAAAATAATAATAATAAAAATAATAATAATAATAATTGTAATGTATTTATTATAAAATTATTCAATTAATAATTATTGATATAATTTAATTATTAGTAGTAGAATTATTAGCAGGTTTACTAAGAATAATAATTAATTATTTGAATTATTATTTATTACATAATAATCATAATAATAATAATAAGATATATTCTTTTTATAATTAAGTTATTAACTATATAATAAAGGTGTTATATAAGTTAATATAGTTATTTATTATATAAGTTATTTATAAGAGAACTGCTATGAAACTGTATAATAATTATATTTAAAATGCAGGATTTTGTTGAAATTAGCCATAATATCAAGTCTGTCTGTGTTTGTGACCTGATAGCTGACGGTTTTCTTGCCATCGTCTGTAATTTGCGGCTTCATCAACGGCCCAGAAACAACCCAGACATCAGAAAACCTCTCGGTCAGCTCTCGACAGTACATCTCCAGCCTAACACATGAACACACAAAGGAAAACATGTGAAAAGGAGACCACATGAACAAAACTCTCACTCGCACACGCACGCATGCATGCACGCACACACACGCACACAGACACACCCACACAAGCAAACGCACATACCTGTTCCAGAACCCGGCGTTGTTCTCGTAGTTCTGCGGGACGATGTTGGACAGATAGAAAGTCTCTGCCATGGCCTGCTGTACACACGAGATTCAAAGTAAAAAACTTTACAAAGAAAAGTCTCAATGAAATCAGTGTGATGAAATGCTTTTACAACACTTATAACTAATAATAAAAGCATAAAACTGATCAATACAGATCAATAAAAATGCATTTCTTTGTGTTATTATTTTTATTATTACATTCCATTAATGATATATTAAAGTCTAAAGAAATATAAAAATTAAAAGCTGATTCACTTGAGACAAATTAGAATTAAAATTTCACAAGAAGGTGAATAATTCTGTCTAGCTGTAAGTATATATATATACACAGTTGAAGTCAGAATTATTATCCCCCCTGTTTATTTTTCCTCAATTTCTGTTTATCAGAGAGCAGATTTCTTCAACACATTTCTAATCATAATAGTTTTAATAACTCATCTCTAATAACTGATTTATTTTCTCTTTGTCATGATGACAGTAAATAATATTAGACTAGATATTCTTCAAGACACTTCTATACAGCTTAAAGTGACATTTAAAGGCTTAACTAGGGTAATTAGGGTAACTAGGCAGGTTAGGGTAATTAGGCAAGTTATTGTATAATGATGGTTTGTTCTTTAGACTATCAAAAATATATATAGCTTAATGGGCTAATAATATTGACCTTAAAATAGGTTTTAAAAAAATGTAAAACTGCTTTTATTCTAGCCAAAATAAAACAAATCAGACTTTCTCCAGAAGAAAAAATATTATCAGACATACTGTGAAAATTTCCTCAACATCATTTATATTTAAAAAAGAAAAAAATTCTGAGGGGGCTAATAATTGTGACTTCAACTGTAGACACACACACACACACACACACGCACACACACACACGCACACGCACACGCACACGCGCACGCGCACGCGCACACACACACACACACACACACACACACACACACACACACACACACACACACACACACCCCCGACCTAAAGTTTGGAGTCAGTTTTTTCTTTTTTAAAGAAAATTATTTAGTTTATCAAGGCAGCATCCATTAAACGTAAAAAAAAAAAAAAGTCAAATTCTTGTTTAATAAATATTTATTTATTATTTATTGTGTGTAGTTTCAAATGAAAATATTACACCAGTCAGTATTGCTTTTATTAATATTACCATTAATAATAATAATAATGTTAACAATACTAATAATTCATTTTAGAGTGATTTCTGAAGGATCATGGGACTCTGAAGAGTAATGAGGCTGAAAATGCCTGGAAAATTAAAATTACTGGAATAAACGATTAAATTTGATTATAAATTACTTCTGAACAGTTATTTTATAGTGCAATAACGTTTCACAATTTTATAATTTGATTAAATATCTGTGATGAAATAAATGCAGTGAGCAGAAGAAGCTGATTTTAAAACATTAAAAAAATCCCCCGTACTTTTGACCCTTAGTGTGTGTGTATAAGTTATATAATAATATTTAATCATTATAATAATAATGTTAATAATTATATAAAAAACATATCTTAAATTATATTTATATCTTAAATTATAGATAAGTTATTGATTTCCTAATAAGGTTTTGTTTTGGGAGTTAATTTCATTCCTGAAAATTAATAATTATATCATAATATAATAATAATTAATAAATAATACGTGTATATATATATATCTGTGTGTGAATGTTTGCATAGTGTTGAAGTGTTAAAGTCAGAATAATTAACCCTCCTAATTTTTTTTTCCTCAATTTGTTTAACAGATTTCTTCAACACATTTCTAATCATAATAGTGTTAATAACTCATCTGTAATAACTGATTTATTTTCTCTTTGTCATGATGACAGTAAATAATATTAGACTAGATATTCTTCAAGACACTTCTATACAGCTTAAAGTGACATTTAAAGGCTTAACTAGGGTAATTAGGGTAAAGTTAGGGTAATTAGGCAAGTCATTGTATAACAGTGGTTTAATCTGGAGACAATCCAAAACTAATATTGCTGAAGGGGGCTAATAATATTGAGCTTAAAATGACTTTAAAACAATTAAAAACTGCTTTTATAGCCAAAATAAAACAAATAAGACTTTCTCCAGAAGAAAAAATATTATCAGACATACTGTGAACATTTCCTGAATCTGTTCAACATCATTTGGGAAATATTTGACAAAGAAACAAGGACGAATCATTGCGACTTCAACAGTATGTATGTGTATGTGTGTGTATGTGTGTGTGTTGTTCAGTCAAAACCTCAGAGCTCTTGCTGTCTCCAGCGGGCGCCATGTGTCCTCGTGACCATCCGCTCTTCAGGTAATCCTCATTATGTGCAGTGAAGAGTTCAGGAACGCTCGGGTCAGGTCTGAACTTACACCGCTTTCTATTCGCTTCACCTGAACATCAGAGAGAGTCATACATCATACAATACAACATTCATGAAGACTCTTCACTTGATCATGCTCTTCTGGTGAACTCTTACAACATTACAAACATTTATTTAAAATCACTGATCTTCTCTGTTAGACCAGACAACACTGCATTAAATCTCATCATATTTTCAGAATATGTCAGTTTATTTTGTCACAGTACTTCCTGCGCTCACTGCTGCTCCTGATAAATATGCAGACATATATGAATGTGGATGTAAGTATATTTATAAACGGATTCACTGGTGGTCCTCAGTTCCCGGTTGAGTGTGTTATTCAGCAGTTATCTGGGTATAACAGACCATGGAATGTTGTGACCCACCAATCAGAATCCAGTATCTGGGTGATAACTGTATATCACAGTAAAACACACACACACAGCAGACTGACTGACCAAGCAGGCGTGTGGAGCTCAGGTGTTCAGCGACCCAACGTGGCGTCCGGTGTGTCTGATCGTACGACAGCACATGATTGGTGTAGAAACGACTCTCAGCTCCGCTCTGGGGGAGACCAAAACGCCCGATTACACGGTGGACCGAGCTGCCTGAACACACACACACACACACACACACACACACAGATGTGCATACACACAGAGACACATCAACATTTCGTGAATTGTGGAAACATTTCATAGGTTTTCGTTGTTTTCATCTATTAGGAAGTGACACACACACACCCATATAAACACAAACTCATATACACATTATATATATATATACACACACACACACACACGTATGTATATACACCACCAGACAAGAGTCTCATCGCCTATCCAAGTTTTAGGAACAGCAAATGATAACTGGACTTCTAATTGATCATTTGGTATCAGAAGTGTCTTATATGAAAGGTAAAGGCCTCTAGATGAGGCTTATTTGAGCACAATATAATCTGATCATGTCTTGATGTTGACTGATTTGATTAGGACAGTAAGGTCTGACTCTGCTTAGACTAAAGTCTGCTCACTGAACCTTCAATAATGTCCAGTATAGAATATGTGCTCATGCTGCAGTGGAAACAGAATGAATATTGTGTCTGACTCCATCATGAGCTTGGAGGACTGCATCCATACATCTCTGACATGACTCAAATCACTGATTAATAAAGTCATCTGGAATGGTGAAGAAAGCCTTCTTGCAGGACTCCCAGAGTTCATCAAGAGTCTTTGTGTTCATCTTCAACACCTCCTCCTTCATCTTACCCCAGAGTGCTCAATAATGTTCATGTCTGGTGACTGGGCTGGCCAATCCTGGAGCACTCTTTGCTTTCAGGAGCTTTGATGTGGAGGCTGAAGTATGAGGAGCGCTATCCTGCTGGAGAATTGTCCCTCTCCTGTGGTTTGTAATGTAATGGGCAGAACAAATGTCTTGATACCTCAGTCTGTTGATGTTGATCATCCACTCTGCAGATCTCTCGCACACCCCCATACTGAATCTAACCCCAAACCATGATTTCTCTTTCACCAAACTTGACGGATTTCTATGAGAATCTTGGCTCCATGTGGGTTCCAGTAGGTCTTCTGCAGTATTTGGGATGCAGTTCAACAAATCCACCTTCTACCACTTTTCTAATTGATCAGCTAGAAGTCAAGTTATTATTTGCTGCTATTACAACTTGGATGGATGGATGGATGGATGGATGGATGGATGGATGGATGGATGGATGGATGGATGGATGGATGGATGGATGGATGGATGGATGGATGGATGGATGGATGGATGGATGGATGGATGGATGGATGGATGGATGGATGGATGGATGGATGGATGGATGGATGGATGGATGGATGGATGGATGGATGGATGGATGGATGGATGGATGGATGGATGGATGGATGGATGGATGGATGGATGGATGGATGGATGGATGGATGGATGGATGGATGGATGGATGGATGGATGGATGGATGGATGGATGGATGGATGGATGGATGGATGGATGGATGGATGGATGGATGGATGGATGGATGGATGGATGGATGGATGGATGGATGGATGGATGGATGGATGGATGGATGGATAGCCTGGATCACAAAACTAGTATTAAGTTGCACAGGTTTATTTTTACCAAGAGCCAAAATCATTGCTTTTTCTTTCATGCCAAATCATTACAATAAAGCATAAATCACATTCCAAGAAGACATTTTATTTATTTTCTACTGTAAAACTTATTTTTCAACTTAAAATGTGATTTTCTCTGTATTTAGATTTGTTTTATCCCTCAGATTTACTAATAGTTTTATTTCAGCCAATCGTCCATCTAAACAAACTATACATCTAAAACTTTTCCAACAATTGACACTTATGACGGGATATATACACGTAAAAACTAAATTAAACAATTAATAGTCAGATGGTAACATTTAATATGACTAGTGTCAGTAAATGGCGTTAAATGACTTTAAACACTGATTTACTGTGTGGTCTCGATATTAATCATCAGTAACACGAGTTAATCCTCAATAATACGATGACCCACGGCTGCTGATGCTCTGTAATGTAAACAGTAAAAGCATATTGTTAATAATCGGTAATGCCAAGTCACTAATTAGAGAAAAATAACTACTTATAAACTAATAAAACAGTAATTAGAGTAAAATAACTACTTATAAACTAATAAAACAGTAATTAGAGTAAAATAACTACTTATAAACTAATAAAACAGTAATTAGAGTAAAATAACTACTTATAAACTAATAAAACAGTAATTAGAGTAAAATAACTACTTATAAACTAATAAAACAGTCATGAACGTAAACTAAGTATAGAGTTGAAGGTAAAACACTGATCATCTCCATTACTGTAAATGAAAGACTGACCTGTTCTGTGCTCTTAATCTCGTTAATTATCATTAATGATGGTTCTGCATTGTTTATAGCAGTATCTCGTTATGAATGAGCAGTTAAAGAGCATTATGATGATGAAGATGATGTGTGAGTTAGTTTTACCTGTGTATGTTTGCTGCTCTTCATAATAGTAGAGTTTGAGCGCTGCGACTCCAGAACCCGCGCCGAACACAAACCCGCTGATGAACCTCACAGAAAACAGCATTATGAACACACAACACACACTTCACAAGTGGAGAAACATTCAGCAGAACAACAAACACACACATGTGCTAACAGAGCGGGCGAGGGAATAACTGCGCAAGCGCGATAAACACACACGCTTATCATCAGAGCGACCACTAGCGGACACTACGCAGCACTGCACTTTTACAGCGCGTTAACCATAAACTACATTCAATATTAATTT
Source organism: Danio aesculapii (assembly GCF_903798145.1). Lineage (NCBI taxonomy): Eukaryota > Metazoa > Chordata > Actinopteri > Cypriniformes > Danionidae > Danio > Danio aesculapii. The sequence goes on from NC_079458.1 coordinate 1,093,686, forward strand.
CTTATTCTTATTAATTATACTCACACTTAAGCAAATATAAAACATTTAGATTTTTATTTTATAATATAATTTTTGTATTATATATACATTATATTGTTAAATTAAAAACAATTAAACAAATATAATACAATACAATACATACTTTAATATAAGTTCAAATATCTAAATATAAGTAATATTAATATTATTTATATTTTTAGATCAAAATATTACTTTATTTTATTTATTATTAATTATTTAACAACAAATACACATTATATAGATTGACAGCATAATTTAGTTTTAGTCTAAAATAATAATAAATAATATATAGATACACATAGAGAAACTCAAAACTAATTGAACAAATATTAAAGAGAACTTAAAATAAAAACATTAACAATATATTATTTATAAAATTTATAAATAATTATATAGTAAATAAAGTATATAGCTTAAACTATATTATATATAGACTGATAGCATATTTAGTTTTATTCTAAAATAACTTTATACATATTTAATACACAGATATAGAGAAACACTAAACATACCCCTGACTAAATATTCAATAACTCGAATTAAACACTAAACATCATTTTCAATTTACAAAAAAATACAAATAAAGAATATATACAGTTTAAAACTATATAGATTACATGAATATTTCAGGGGTTTTAAATAGCATATAAAAACAAAACACATTTAAACAAATACACAACAAAACAATAATTATTTTAGGTAAAAACAAAGTAATATAAAGTAATTAATATGAAATTAATTAAAATACATTAATAATTAGTGGTGTAACTGATCTCAGATCTTACCATTCGGACCACATTATGTTTTTTAGTCATGGATCGGACCATTTTTCGGATCAGCCAAAAAGGGGAGGAGACAAATATCATTTGCTTTCAATTTATTACAGAAACAGCACTGCAGGACACTTTTGGTTTTAACAAACAGAACTGAGAACTGTAATTTAATTCAGAATAAAATTAAGGAATAATCAGCTGAATAAAAATAAACTGTAAAATATTCAGTGCTGTGATAAACTCACTGTTACCTGCTACTGTTGCTGATAACAGTTAATGTAGCAATCTAACATTATAATTTGTACAACACATATATTTCAGTCTCATCTTCAATAAATGCTTCAGTTCTTCACTCATAAATCTTCATGTTTCACTGCTAGATGATCATTTCTGAATTATTCAGTGTATTTTTGATGGCTGGTTGTCTCCACCTATTGGTTAAATAATGTAATTGCTGCCTACAACTTTTCATTTTGAGCATCAAGTTAAATGCATATGATGGTGATTTTAATCGGTTCTCCCAGTACTACTGTGTTATTTGACTGTTTGTAAACTAAAGACTGAATCTCTTTCTTGATTTTTCAGATTTGAATGCAGCGATTGGAAGGATTAATAAACGTATGCAAATCAGCATCATTTATAATTGATGTTGTGTGGGTGTTGAGATCCTGATCTTTTAATGATTAATCGTGCAGCTTACACTGAATGCATTAATGCAAGCTAAACTAGTGACAGAAACCCACCACATTCCAAAATAACCCACCACGTCTTCTGTCATCATTATATTTTACAGGAAAGCCGAAATGCTTTCATACATGTGATCTGCATGATGAGACAGGCGATCTCTCTGTGATCGTTATAAATTTAGGATTAATCTACAGGTAAAAAAAATAAATAAAAAAGTCTTAACGCGCAGGTCACGTATATTGAACCGTGGGTTGTGATCCGTACAAATCATGGATCAACTGAGACCCGTTACACCCCTAATATATATATATAGGTTATTTTGCTCTTCTAAAGTTGAAACAATTGTGTTGACTAAAAATATTTTAAATCATGACACATTTTTTCCTGCCAAAAAAGGAAAAAACTAAACTATCATAATTTTTAACATCGTTTTAAAAAAATAAACCCTAAAACTGTCGAGTGTTTTTCACAAACATATTAAAAGACAGACTTTATATACTTCATTTATAACTATATATATAACTATATATATATATATATATATATAACTATATATATATATATATATATATATATATATATATATATATATATATATATATATATATATATATATATATATATATATATATATATATATATATATATATATATAACAAAGTCTATATATATTTAACAGTGCATCCGGAAAGTATTGATCGCGCTTCACTTTTTCCACATTTGTTTATGTTCCAGTCTTATTCCAAAATGGAATAAATTGATTTATTTCCTCAACATTCTACACACAATCCCCCATAATGACAATGTGAAGAGTTTTTGAAATTGTTGTAAATTTATCAAAACTAAAGAAGCTGTAAAATCACATGTACATCAGTATTGACAGGCTTTGGCGTGAAGCTCTAAATTGAGCTCAGCATTCTGTTTCCACTGATCATTCCTGAGATGTTTCAGCAGCTTCACTGGATTCACCTGTGGTCAATTCAGCTGATTGGACATGATCTGAACAGGCACACACCTGTCTATATAAGGTCCCAGGGTTGACAGTGCATGTCAAAGCAAAAACCAAGCATGAAGACAAGAGGAATTGTCTGTAGACCTCCGAGACAGGATTGTCTTTAGGCACAAGGCTGGGGAAGGTTACAGAAACATTTCTGCTGCTCTGAAAGCTCCATTGAGCACAGCGGCCTCCATCATCCGTAAGTGGAAGATGTTTAACCACCAGGACTATTCCTAGAGCTGGCCGCCATATTAAGCTGAGTGATCAGGGGAGAAGGGCCTTAGTCAGGGAGGTGGTCAATAACCTGATGGTCACTCTGTCTGAGCTCCAGCGTTCTTCTGTGGAGAGAGGAGAACCTTACAGAAGGACAACCATCTGTGCAGCGATCCACCAATCAGGTCTGTACGGTAGAGTGGCCAGACTGAAGACACTCCCTGTTTCTGAATTAGCCAGAAGGCATCTGAAGGACTCTCAGACCATCAGAAACTAAACTCTCTGCTCTGATGAGACTCAAACTGAACTCTTTGGAGTGAACGCCAGGCGTTACGTTTGGAGAAAAGCAGGCAGCGCTCATCTCCAGGCTAATAGCATCCCTACAGTGAAGCATGGTGGTGGCAGCATCATGCTGTGGGGATGTTCTTCAGCAGCAGGAACTGGAAGACTAGTCAGGATAGAGGGAAAGATGAACGCAGCGATGTACACAGACATCCTGAATGAAGACCTGCTTCAGAGTGCTCTTGACCTCAGACTGGGGCAACGGTTCAGCTTCCACCAGGACAATGACCCAACCCAAAATGTCAATGAAGTGGCTTCACAACAACTCGGTGAATGTGCTTGAGTGGCCCAGCCAGAGCCCAGACCTAAATCCTATTGAACATCTCTGGAGAGATCTGAAAATGGCTGTATACTGTCGCTTCCCATCCAACCTGATAGAGCTTGAGAGGTTCTGCAAAGAGGAATGGGCAAACATTCCCAAAGAGAGGTGTGCCAAGCTTGTGGCATCATATTCAAGAAGACTTGAGGCTGTAACCGCTGCCAAAGGGGCATCAACAAAGTATTGAGCAAAGGCTGTGAATACTGATGTACAGGTGATTCTTCAGCTTTTTAATA
>NC_079458.1:1097373-1134873 GCF_903798145.1 Danio aesculapii
TTATATATTATTATATTATAAAAAATATTGATATATATATATTAATAAAATGTGTTGTGTTTCATATTTTAGTGGAACGTGTGTATATATATATATATCCAGGGGTGTCCAAACTCAGTCCTAAAGGGCTGGTGACCTGCAAAGTTTAGTTCCAACCCCATCAGACACACCTGGGCTAGCTAATCAAGCTCTTACTAGGGTGTCTAGAAACATCCATGCAGGTGTGTTGAAGCTAAAATCTGCAGACCACCAGCCCTCCAGGACTGAATTTGGACACCCCTGATATAGACAATGCTCAAAAAAATAAATAAAGGGAACACTGAAACAACACAGTGCAACTCCAAGTGTTCCCTTTATTGTTTTGAGCAGTGTATTATTTTAGAACTCCATAATTCGTCAATCAATAGTTGCTTAATAACTAAATAATTACTAGTTTCGACAATATAGAACAAGCACAGAAAGCTATTTAAATATTAATAATATACAGAACGTACATATTATAAGAGAGATTTCAATATAAATGTGTAGGTTTAATATTTTTCACGCTGACTAGTTGATCATCATTAAAGTTTCAGGAAATGTCTATAAACACTTACATTATATATATATATATATATATGCACATATTAACAATATAAATTTGCAATGTAGTATTCATCTAAAAAGAGGATTTAATTTCATGTTGTGGTTGTGATGTGAAATCTGTGACCTGAGATATGGGTGTGTGTTTGTGTGTGTGTGTGTTTGGCACGAGAGTGATGGTCAAATACTGTGTTCAGTGCATAATGAAGTGTGGAAGAATATTGCATAAAGCACACCTGAAACTCCAAAACCACCTGGAAAATGAGCATTTCTGTCTGTGTGTGTGCTTGTGTAATTATATATGCATGCAGGGGCGTAGCAACCGGGGGAGATGAGGATACACCCCCCTCATTTTTAGAGACAGACCATTTAGGAGACAAGTTATTAATAATTATATGAACGTAAACTTTTGGATCACATACAGCTGCCCCCCACCCCACACACACACTTTAAACAAGTCTGCTACGCCCCTGTATGCATGCGTGAAACAAATATACACGTGTGTGAATATGTGAGTGTATTTATGCATATATATATATATATATATATATATATATATATATATATATATATGTGTGTGTGTGTGTGTGTGTGTGTGTGTGTGTGTGTATTTATGCAAACACACACACACTCACGCATATACATATATATATACATATACATATGCATGTGTGTGTGCACGTATACGTGAGTGTATTTGTGTGCGTGTCTGTGTGCGAATATGTGAGTGTGTATTTATGCATACACGTGTGTGTATGAAAATGTATGTGTATCCATGTGTGTGATATGGCACAACAATACAAGCATCTCCACATCTTAAATCAGACAGTGAGAATAAGCTGAAGCGGCTGCTGCAGTGCATGATGGGAACAGATACTGAACATGCGTTTGGCTCTGAAGTGACTAAAGGCAGATGAATGAGAGGGTGTGTGTGTGTGTGTTCAGAAAACAGAGGAGAATCTGGAGGAAGAGCTGAATGGGTGAAGACAGAAGAAGAGGAAGAGGAATAATAATCATAATATTAATAATAATAATGCCCAGTTTGACACACACGACTCTATACAGTATATATTTACAGCGCTCCTGTACAACACCAGCTCGCTTAAAAGCAGACGTACATCAGGACACACTCACTACAGTCCACACGACGGACAACAAGAGCAACGCGAGAGAGTCAAAGACGTAGAAAATCTGAGGTATTTGTGGTCTGAGGTGGTCTGTGGTCGGTGTGTGTGTGTGTGTTTGACTAGTGGCGTTCCTCCACCTTCAGCACTTTCACCTTCACCACTCAAACACTTGCTGATGGGTTTCTGTTTGCTTTGAGTTTGTTTTTCTTTACAATGAAGTCCAGAACTCAAGTGTGAATGTCAGAGCTCAGATTTGGTCCCTGTTAGAGAGAGGTAATGCATGAAGGACCCGAGCGACACACACACACACACAAGCATACACGCACACACTTCAGCAGAGAAAAACTGCCAACTAGACTGAGAAAAACAGCCCCATGTTTAATTATTTCAACGTCTCACAACAGATAAGCACATTTTCCAGCAAATTATATTTAATAATAATAATTGTTGGACTGCCAGACTTATTTATGATTAATAAATGTCATAAACATTCAGAATTAGCAGGATAATTTGGGGGGAAAATTAAATATTCAGTCCATCCAGGATTTTGTATATGTGTCTGTATATATTGTGTTTATATATACATACATATTTATAAAGCCTAAAATGACAGCTTTCATCAAGTCCTCCAGGATTTTTTATTAATATTAATATTTGTGGCCTGAAATTCATTGAGTTTTGTTGTTAAAAAATACATCAAAATCTTATTTTCCATTGGACTGTGAAAAACCTGAAGGGACTGAATAATAAAACATTAACACACTAAATAAAAATACACATGTACACACTCCGGTTATGAATTTGGTGTAAAATAAATGTAGAATTAATTTCAGAATTTATATTTAATATTTTTTTGGCAATTAAAATCAGCATGATGATTCCGTTACAGCAAATCTACACAGAATCATGACTGAGAAGAGGCAGAACAGCTGGAAATGTGCTGTTTTTATGCAGTTTTAGTGTTTTGCTGTGATGCTGAGTTTTTACAAAGAAATCCAGCATGAATTATATCATGTTAATAAAAAAAAAATCTACTTGGTTTTATCGAGAACTGATCAACATATATGTATAAAAAATAAATCAAACCATCTGGATTTATAATGGTCAGAAATTTGGATGTTTTAATACAATTTTAGTATGTCGTTATAGTGAGTTTAAAAAAAATACAAATAAAAGCAGCACATATTATAAAATTACAGTTTGGAATTAAGAATTTGGTTTTGTTGATGATTTTTGTATTACTGTCAATAATTACTTTAAAAAAAGTGTATATTTTTATATATTGCAGTAAGAAGAATCAAATTATATTCAAAGTATTGAGATTTCAATGTAAAATATAAGGTAGATGATGCGTTACATTCATGAGAATTTGGTTACAAAAAATATTCAATATTTTAAAAATATTCTTTTTCATAAATCGCTGTATTACTGTAATAATAATCATTGAAAATAATGAAAATCACCAGCAGTAAAAATGAAGACTATTTGGATTCGTTTCGCTCATAAGAATTTGAAGGAAAATGTGCTTAGCGCTCTTCAAATTAATGCCACAATCCAAAAAAAAGATCTTAATATTCCTTTCAATTCTAAAAAATATTATTTGTTGTTTTTTTTTCTTTTTAATTTTGAGGTAAAACGTGACCCAGAATTCCCCCTTTCCAGTCTGGATGAGGATTAATTCGCCAATCCTTCACTCCAGACGCCAAAAAAAAAACACATTGCATCATTACAAGAGAAACTAGACGACCGAAACAAACACTTACTTTCAGCCGCGCACACTTTTTAGAGTCTTTTTGTTTTTTCTATATCAACAACTTCTCAGCACACACGCACACACACGGACACCAACACACACACACAGTCTTGCATGTTCTGTGTAGATAACCTGGCTGGGGCGATAATTTGATGCATTGAGATTTGTGGATCATTTCTGAGATTTTCAAAATGCATTTCAATTCACCCTGAATCAATTCTGATGTTAGTTTTTAAAACAGCGGATGGTGCTCTAGGCTAGTTTAAAATAGCAGACGGCGCTCTGGGCTAGTTTTAAAACAGCGGCTGGAGCTCTAGGCTAGTTTAAAATAGCGAATGGTGCTCTAGGCTAGTTTTAAAACAACAGATAATGCTCTAGGCTAGTTTTAAAACAGCGAATGGTGCTCTAGGCTAGTTTTAAAACAGCAGAAGGCGCTCTAGGCTAGTTTAAAAACAGCGGATGGCGCTCTAGGCTAGTTTAAAATAGCGAATGGCGCTCTAGGCTAGTTTTAAAACAACAGATAATGCTCTAGGCTAGTTTTAAAATAGCGAATGGTGCTCTAGGCTAGTTTTAAAACAGCAGAAGGCGCTCTAGGCTAGTTTAAAAACAGCGGATGGCGCTCTAGGCTAGTTTAAAATAGCGAATGGCGCTCTAGGCTAGTTTTAAAACAACAGATAATGCTCTAGGCTAGTTTTAAAACAGCGGATGGCGCTCTAGGCTAGTTTTAAAACAACAGATAATGCTCTAGGCTAGTTTTAAAACAGCGGATGGCGCTCTAGGCTAGTTTAAAAACAGCGGATGGCGCTCTAGGCTAGTTTTAAAACAACAGATAATGCTCTAGGCTAGTTTTAAAACAGCAGACGGCGCTCTAGGCTAGTTTTAAAACAGCAGAAGGCGCTCTAGGCTAGTTTAAAAACAGCGGATGGCGCTCTAGGCTAGTTTTAAAACAACAGATAATGCTCTAGGCTAGTTTTAAAATAGCGAATGGTGCTCTAGGCTAGTTTAAAACAGCAGAAGGCGTTCTAGGCTAGTTTAAAACAGCAGAAGGCGTTCTAGGCTAGTTTAAAAACAGCGGATGGCGCTCTAGGCTAGTTTTAAAACAACAGATAATGCTCTAGGCTAGTTTTAAAACAGCGGATGGCACTCTAGGCTAGTTTTAAAACAACAGATAATGCTCTAGGCTAGTTTTAAAACAGCGGATGGCGCTCTAGGCTAGTTTAAAAACAGCAGATGGCGCTCTAGGCTAGTTTTAAAACAGCGGATGGCGCTCTAGGCTAGTTTTAAAACAACAGATAATGCTCTAGGCTAGTTTTAAAACAGCGGATGGCGCTCTAGGCTAGTTTAAAACAACAGATAATGCTCTAGGCTAGTTTTAAAACAGCGGATGGCGCTCTAGGCTAGTTTAAAAACAGCAGATGGCGCTCTAGGCTAGTTTTAAAACAGCGGATGGAGCTCTAGGCTAGTTTTAAAACAGCGGATGGAGCTCTGGGCTAGTTTTAAAACAGCGGATGGCGCTCTAGGCTAGTTTTAAAACAACAGATAATGCTCTAGGCTAGTTTTAAAATAGCGAATGGTGCTCTAGGCTAGTTTTAAAACAGCAGACGTCACTCTAGGCTAGTTTTAAAATAGCAGATGGTGCTCTAGGCTAGTTTAAAAACAGCAGATGGCGCTCTAGGCTAGTTTTAAAACAGCGGATGGAGCTCTAGGCTAGTTTTAAAACAGCGGATGGAGCTCTAGGCTAGTTTTAAAACAGCGGATGGCGCTCAAGGCTAGTTTTAAAACAACAGATAATGCTCTAGGCTAGTTTTAAAATAGCGAATGGTGGTCTAGGCTAGTTTTAAAACAGCAGACGTCACTCTAGGCTAGTTTTAAAATAGCAGATGGTGCTCTAGGCTAGTTTAAAAACAGCAAATGGAACTCTAGCCTGGTTTTCACCAGCAGATGGTGCTCTACGCTAGCTTTGAACAGCTGATGGTGCTCTATGCTAGCTTTGAACAGCAGATGGTGCTCTAGGCTTATTGTTAAGTGGTCGAATTAACTCACAATATTAATTCTGATTCTTGTTTTTCGCTTAAACCTCATTCCATAATTGACTAATGAAAATGCCATGCTCGAATATGTAAGGAATCTGTTTGTAAAACACACAGCGCCGTCTGCTGGTAAAAACTAACCTCAGAATCCATTCAAAAGAGAATCACAATGCATTCAGAACAGTCCACGCAGAATCATCTCTCGATTCACAATGCACGATTTATGGTCCCAGCCCTCGTAGGTAATTGGCATTATAAACCGATCTCTGTCCTATACTGATGCGGGAAAAAGGCAGTCATGGACCCCTCGACTCTGGATCCCTGAGAAAGATTCCTGTACCGAACTAAATGCTCTGAAATCTGCACACGCAGATGAGCCAGCCGTGGGAGAGAAACCACCACAAAATCATCCAAAACCGCCGGCTGTGTTGTGGTGTGGTGTTCCTGAACACCCGTTAGCTCCGAAAGACACGTTTCACTGTCGGAGAGAGAGAGAGAAAATAAACCCAGAGGAGCTAGCTTTGTGTAACAGTCATGATGATCCCCGCGGGTCTGCAGCACTGCTCAGCCATCCAGAAGAAGAAGAGGAAAAACACAACACCAGATAAACCTTGAGGTACCTGCAGCGTCAGCATTCATTCGTCGGCACCTGAATGCACGCTTCGTCGCGTTTGCTCCGATGATAAAAATACAGTAGAGAAGAGTAAGTGTGCTGGTAAAGTTGCTGATCCGATCAGAAAAATAAAAATAATAATAATAATAATAATAAACAACAGTAACGAGGACAGTTTAAAAAAAGGGTTGTGGTAAAATAGCAGCTGCTTGAGGGTGGGTGTGTGTTTGTTTTGTTTTTCTCTGAGTGTTTAGATGCTGGACTCTTTGGGCGGCAGGTCCACGTTGGTGAGCGAGGTCACCATGGAGAACAGGCAGTCTGAGGTGGAGCTGCTGACACGGCGGATCTGAGAGATGCGCTCCTGCACACAGCCGGCCGACAGACGAGCCTCTGCGTCATGATCCCAGCACTCCTCCATGGTCTCGCACATCTGACACAGACCCTGCACACACACCAACGGGATTTTAGGAAACCAAAACTATTGGTGAAAACCATATTGAGGGTTCCCACTTTAAACCACATCACATTTCCTGCCTTTTCCTGAAATTGAACTATAGTATTATACAGACCCCCGAGTTTTACGTGATTTTGTGATCGCTGAATCCAACGCAAAATCAACAAAGTTTTTTGCAATCCTGTAAAATTGTTTATTTAAACGCAAAATATTTGCAAAATAATGTAAATAATCTCATAAAACATCCAATTCCAATTCATATAATCAAATTATATTTATTTCAGTTGCAATTAATTGTTTTATATAGATGTTGCATACGCAGCGCACATGATGTATTTGAGTGTCTCTCGAAAAATGACGTCTCGCCTGCTCTCCCACAATCATTACATTACATGGAAGGGGGTTAGTTGTTTTGCAGCCTATGCAGTAACGAGACAGGGATAAAGCGCAAGAGATTTAAATGTGAAGTTGAGATTAGATGTGAAAATAAGATTAGACATCCTGTGGTGCAAATCGAGTGAATAACACAGCGTTTCCTGCATTAGACGAGCTTCAGACTGCAAAAGAAAGTTGGAGCAAACATCTAACAAACGGAGTAATGGAACAGACAGAAAAGCAAGCAGCTTACAATGATGGAGATTGGTTCAAAGATGACGGCTGATGGACGTGACCGAATTAAAGGACATTATTTGTGCATTACAAGTGTGGCTGGAATTATGATGTGATCAAATCGGTAAATGTTTTCGTTTAACTCTTTCCCTGCAGTTAACGAGAGAAAACGCTTCCCTGTCGTTGACGAGTTTTACGGCAATCCGTGTATTACGGTAGGGGAAAACCTAATGCAGGGGTGTCCAAACTCTGTCCTGGAGAGCTGGTGTCCTGCTAAGTTTAGCTCCAACTTGCTTCAACACACCTGCCAGGAACTTTCTAGTATATCTAGTAAGCTTGATTAGCTGGTTCAGGTGTGTTTAATTAGGGATGGAGCTAAACTCTCCAGGATGGAGTTTGGACACCCCTGCCCTAATGCATGTCCTGAGTGAGGTACATGATGTCAGACACTCTGAGCATAGAAATCAGCGAGCGAGCGAGCGAGCGAGCGAGAGAGAGAGAGAGAGAGAGAGAGAGAGAGAGAGAGAGAGAGAGAGAAAGTTATACAGCCTTACTTTGGCTTAATCCCTACTGTTTTAAATCTTGTCTTAACAAGAGACCAATATAAAGAAGCTTTATTTTTTTAGTGTCATTGTGTCAGATTGCATATGGTAAAAAAGATATCATATATATATATTGCAAAATTGTCTGCAAATTTTGGGGAATTCACAAAATAATCACAAACAAAAAATCGTGAAAATCTAGGTAGTTTATAGTCTAAACTATAGTATAGTAAAGCCAATTTTAAATGGGAACCTCTGTGTGCATATACATGTGATTGGGGACTGTAGTTGCAGAGAACAAACACACACACACACACACACACACATATATATATATACGCGCGTGCGCCAACACATGTTTGAGTATGTGCACACGCGCACAGACATATATATATAAATGCACACATGGGCGCACACACAGTTGTTTGTGAACATACATGTGCACAAACGCATGCATGCACAAATACACATGCACACTCTTGCAAGCAGAAACACGCAATAAGACATAGTTGCATGCGCACACACACACACACACACACACACACACACACACACACAAGCGTCAGGGTGCATACACATTTTTACTACTAAAACTCCATGATTTTTCCAAGACTTTCAAGTTTGGATGACCTAATGTTTCATGCAATGTCTACATATGCATGGTTAAAGAAAAACAATGCATGTTCAAATGTATTACAGCATATCATAAAACACGCAACAATCTATTTAGCTTCAGTTTATAGTTATATCTGAAATGCATAAAAGCACACACACACACACACACACACACACACACACACGCACACACATAAAAACAAACTTGCAAACACATGTATAAAGATAGTTGCACGCACACAAATACGGTGAACACAAGCACTTGCACACACACAGTTGCATGTACAGATGTGCATGCAGAGACGTGCACACTCACACACACAAAAAACCTCACACATGAACACCATAGCACACAGAGGGACACACACACACCAATAACATCTCACAAATTGTAATAAAATAATTTATCCACCAAGCAGCGCTGTACCTGTGCTTGCAGTAAAGCAATATTGATGTGACAGGGCTACAGGTGTGTGTTTGTAGAGTGAATTACAGCAGCTCAGCACACCGCTCAACCAATCAGAGTCAAGAGCCGGAACTGCCCACTTTAACACATGACTTCTTCTAATTAATTATGAATGTACTACACATGTGATGATCATATGAAAGAATGTTTATAAATCCGACTGTCCTGAACACAAACTGACTGAGAGTTCTCCCACTGGAGTGGAAAAGACTCCTGTGCTTCAACAGATGAAGTCTGAATACTCACTGAATGCTTGAGCCAGCAGTCCTTAAACACCGGCCGCAGCTTCTTATGGACCACAGCATCCTGCAGATCCTCCAGCGATGGGTGCTGACCGATCTCCTCCTCAAACGGCAACATGTACTCGTCCACAGGACCTGAAGGAAAACACCATAGAGGCATCACAAGCAGCAGTGCACAAAGAGAAGTCTGGTCTTAAAGGGACAGCTCACACACAAATCACAACTATTAATGTTTCCGTATTAATATATATATATAAGGGCTATTAATATTTCCGTATTAATATATATATATAAGGGCTATTAATATTTCCGTATTAATATATATATATATATAAGGGCTATTAATATTTCCGTATTAATATATATATATAAGGGCTATTAATATTTCCGTATTAATATATATATATATATAAGGGCTATTAATATTTCCGTATTAATATATATATATAAGGGCTATTAATGTTTCCGTCAGCTGTCCATCACAAACAGTGGTGCAGTGCTGTTCTCAGGTCAGTGCATTAGTATTTTCTCACCATCAGAAGCTTTGCAGCGTGACACCAGCTCCCACAGCACCAGGCCCATAGCGTACATGTCTATCCGGAGAAAAGAGTCCCGCTGGAAGTTTATGGCTCCTTCCAGCACCTCTGGGGCCATGTACCTCCTCGTGCCCACCTGTGGGACACACACACACACCAGCTGAAAAAAACACACTTAAATACAGTACATGCAGTGTGGGCATAAATGTGTGTGAGGACTACTGAATCCTTATATAGTAGAACAGTAAACCCCGGTCAAAAACGCCCCAGTTTCTCAATCTTATTTTCTTTCACTTTCACATCTCGTAATATAAGTTAAAACAGTCCAATAAATGCGGAGCAAACCATCACAATCAAAGGGGGAGGGGGTGAAATCAGCAAATGTACACAACTAAACATCAACATACACTTACTGGCCACTTTATTAGGTACACCTGTCAATGCTCGTTAACGCAAAGTTCTAATCAGCCAATCAGATTGCATGTAGGCATGTAGACATGGTCAAGAGGATCTGCTGCAGGTCAAAGCGAGCATCAGAATGGGGAAGAAAGGGGATTTAAGTGACTTTGAACGTGGCATGGTTGTTGCTGCCAGACGGGCTGCTCTGAGCATTTCAGAAACTGCTGATCTAATGGGATTTTCACGCACAACCATCTCTAAGGTTTACAGACAAAGAGGAAATATCCAGTGAGCGGCAGTTCTGTGGGCGCAAATGCCTTGTTGATGCCAGAGGTCAGAGGAGAATGGCCAGACTGGTTCCAGCTGATAGAAAGGCAACAGTAACTCAAATAAGCACTCGTTACAACCGAGGTCTGCAGAAGAGCATCTCTGAACACACAACACATCCAACCTTGAGGCGGATGGACTACAGCAGCAGAAGACCACACCGGGTGCCGCTCCTGTCAGCTAAGAAAAGGAAACTGAGGCTACAATTCACACAGGCTCACCAAAACTGGACAATAGAAGATTGGAGAAACGTTGCCTGGTCTGATGAGTCTCCATTTCTGCTGCCACATTCGGATGGTTGGGTCTGATCCCTACTTCCAGCAGGATAATGCGCCACGTCATAAAGCTCTAATCATCTCAGACTGGTTTCTTGAACATGACAATGAGTTCACTGTACTCAAATGGCCTCCACAGTCACCAGAGCTCAATCCAATAGAGCATCTTTGGGATGTGGTGGAACAGATTGGCATCATGGATGTGCAGCCGACAAATCTGCAGCAACTGTGTGATGCTATCATGACAATATGGAGCAAAATCTCAGAGGAATATTTCCAGTAGCTTGTTGAATCATGCCACCAAGTATTAAGGCAGCTCTGAAGGCAACAGGGGGTCCAACCCTGTACTAGTAAGGTGTACCTGGTGAGTCTATATATAATAAATAGATTCACATTACAGTACATGCTTTTACTAATCTTCATGTGAAACTAAGCTTTTGCACAGGATGTGTACTGCTGGAAAGGGGGCGACATGACAATCCTTTTATATTTTTTCATGATCATTGAAAGCCAAAATCGAAACTGAATTTGTGAAAAGAGAACATCCTGACCTGGCCGTGTGTGTCTCCCGGTGGTTTCCCCGGCTCAAATCGCACCGCCAGTCCAAAATCCCCAATGACTGCAGTGAGGTCCATCTTCAGCATCACATTCTTACTCTTGAAGTCTCTGTGGATGCAGGAGTTGAGTTCAGAGCTGGATGACTGACTTACACAATTCCTCAATTACTTCAATTGTTTTGGTTTTGTTTCTAGTCCAAATGTTTAAAAACGTAATTAAAATAAATCACAAAGCTTTTCAGAAAACCAATGAAACAACTCACTTAATTTTGACTCATCATTTCTGAAAACAAGCAAGATATTACTGCTCGTCTAGTAAATGCTTCTTGATTTAAGAGAGTGTTAGACATTTAGACTAGAAACAAGACAGAGCTAAGTAAGAAAAGTGTTTGTCTGTCTGTGTGTATGCATGCGTATGTCTGTCTGTTCTTGTTTATGCATGTGTGTGTCTGTGTTCATCTGTGTTTATCAGTCTGTATGCATGTGTGTGTTCGTCTTCACCTGTGTGCGATGGCAGGTTTGGGGCCTTCTCCTTTGAAGCGCGGCACGTCTTCATGCAGGTATGCCAGACCACAGGCCATGCTCTCCGCTATCACACACAAATCAGCCCAGCTTACTGCATTCCCCTTCAGATAGTCCGTCAGAGAGCCCTGAGAGCCCAAAACACAACATCAACACCAGCACAGTACACAAATATCAGTAAATCACATTTACTTCCTGTATTAACAGCTGTTCAGCATAAACCATTTGAGTTAGTCCAATTAATCTCTTAAAATTTGAAATTCACACACACAAACAATATAAAAGAAAATCTGCATATTAAAAATGTCTTAATTGTTTCTTATATATATATATATATATATATACACACATACATACATATACACATACATATATATATATAAGCATACACAACAGTTCTGTCTGGCTCAAATACTCTGCAATATCAGCACTCGTACAGCCTCTTCACCCTTGTGTATTACTGCACCCACATAGAGTGACAGCAGATCAATAAACTCTCTACAGTTTGACAAATACTGCAGCTGTTGGACAACATAATGGACTTTTGAGGTTTTTTTTTGGCAAGAATGTAGTTGTTTAGATTACAATTATGCAGTTTATTTATAATGATACTGCCTATTTCAAAATATCTCTAATTTCTGACAGAGCACGCGTCTGCAGCCATCAGCCTGTCATACTTAGCAGAGCAAAGACGGTAGCGCCACAAGATGGTGACAGACCGCATAAGTCCTTAGAGGAGAAAAAAAATTCAAACTACAACTGATCAAATCATTATAAAACATGATTCTCTCTTTGTATGTTGTAGTGCAGTATTTATACCATAGTAATCCAGTAGATTTTGATTTGCTTTGGTTTTTTCAGGGTTAATTATTGTGATCTCCTGATTAAAACAGAGAAATACTGGGAAATCTCTGTAGACTGATGGCATTTCATGCTGTTCAGCCTTATAGTCTTACTATGTGAGCTAAATCAGCTGTTTTGTTATCACTTTAGACATTACGCTAGAGAATCATTCAAACACTAGCTCTACAGTGACGTTTGTGAAGTAGCAGCGGTTTCTGCTGTTCTGACATCAGCTGTAGACGTGAATGAATGGCGGAAGAAAGTAGTTCCTCATACAAAAGGGCTTTTAGACTCTCCCATGTTTGATTTTCTATTTTATTTACACGATTATGCCTGTCAAACTGTTATATATACATACACACACACACACACACACACAAAAATGCAAAGTGACTTAAAATGTTTAGGTTAACTATTTAATTTTAACATGCACCATTTAAATTGCACCTTAATAAACTCATTTTACTTCTTTAATTTAATTATATTCTAATTTAATCATTTATTTTAATTCTTATTTTTAAAAAAACATGAAAAAATTAAAACTGGTCAATGAATTTGGAAAAATATTAAATGCATTTCTGGAAAAATTGTTTTTTTTAAAGGGTCAAACAAGCACATGAATTTACAGTGTTGTGTGAAAATTAATAATGTAGTAAATAAAAGCGGTTCATTCCACTGTGGCGACCCCTGATACATAAGAGTCTAAGTGGAAGGAAAATAAATGAATGAATGTAGTAAATAATATTCAGTTGCCTACACAGACTGATTGTAGATGTCAGATGTTCGTAAATATATCAAATGAAATAATCACGCAGCCATGGCTACATCTGTAATGAACTGACGGAAAGTTAGTTAAGTAAGTTCAGTCAGTGTGTGTGTGTCCTCACCCGCTCATGAAACTCAGTGATGAGCCAGAACTCCATCTCCAGGTTAGATCCGCGTTTCTCGGCGGCGATGAAGCGCAGCAGGTTATCATGTTTCATTCCCGGAGTGGAAAACATCTCCCGCTCGTTCTGCCACGACAGCTTATCCTGAACACACAGAAACACACACAATATTGACTGTCTGCTGAATATTAGAGTATACAGCATTACTCATTTAAATATTTATATTAGCATGCACATTGAATTTTTGAATTAATAAGTAGATTTAATTGCATAAATTAAAAAAATTCTAAATAAAAAGCATCCCATTGTTACTTAATATATGTATACATTTCCTTTTAAATAAGTTTAATTTAATTACATTAAGTAAATAAATAGTTGCTGGCACTGTTAATAAATGCACAAGAGAATACATAAATGCATAAACTAACAAATAAATAAATGCAAAAATAAATGCATGCATAAATAAATAAATGCATAAATAAATGCATAAATTAAGAAATAAAATACATACATGCATAAATAAATGTTTAAGTAAATGCATAAATAAATAAATAAATACATGCATGCATAAATAAATAAATAAACGCATAAATAAATGCATAAATTAATAAATAAAATACATACATGCATAAATAAATGTATAAGTAAATGCATAAATAAATAAATAAATACATACATGCATAAATAAATATATAAGTAAATGCATAAATAAATAAATACACAGATGCATAAATAAATAAATAAATAAATGCATGAATAAATTAATGCATAAATAAATGAATGCATAAATGCATAAATAAATAAATAAATAAATACATAAATACATACATGCATAAATAAGTGTATAAATAAATACATAAATGCATAAATAAATAAATGCATAAATTAATAAATAAATGCTAAAATAAATAAATGCATAAATAAAGAGTATTTTAAGTTAAATTAATTAAAATAAACGCAGCATGAAGTGAATCTGGAAGTCTACAGATGCGGCCTGCACACTGTCTGCACATGTGAAGTAAAGCAGAGTAAATGAAGGTGCACCTGTATGGGGAAAATCTTGACGGCTACAAATTCATTGATCATCTGAGCCTTCCAGACGCAGCCGAAGCGTCCGCGAGCTTTAACCTCCAGCAGCTGCAGAGGCTTCAGACCTACCAGAGGAGAAGGAGGAGATGGACCTGGATCCTGAAGCACAGACAGACAAACACACACACACCATCATTATTATTATTATTATTTTCAACATAATCATCAAAACAGGCCTTGATCTCAGCGAACATGCTTTGGCATTGAGAGGCGTCTATTTAAAATGGTTTTCTAATGTGTGTGCATATGTGTTTCTGTGTCTGAGAAAGTATGTGTATATGAATGTGAATGAGTGTGTGCCTATTTGCACATGTAGATAAGTGTGTTTTTGAACGCAGATAATGTTTGCAGTGATATTTAATATTTCTCCATCAAACAATAACAGTAATTTTAGTAGTTAATTTTACGAGATCAAAAAAAAAACCTGTCAGAAAGTCTCTAAATATAACACTAGACCACTAAAAGCTGCAACTCTCATCAAAACAAACCAAGCATCCTTACATTTTTAGTTTTTCTGATGTGTTTAGTGTGTTGTGAGTGTTTAGTGTACTGTCAGTGCAGAGGGAGAGGCAGCAGGAGGCGCCAGAGAGCAGCACACACAAACCTCATTGACATCCACATGTCCGTATGGAGGTTTTCGGTGTCGGTACATCCAGAAGGCCAACAGCACAGCCATGGAGAGCATAGAAAGCGGCAGCAGAGAGTAAACCAACACATTCAGCAGAGATGGAGACACTGGAGGAGGAGAGATCTCTGCAGGAGATGCACAGATAACATTATACATACAAATATACATCACAGCTAACATATACATCTATGAAGAAAAAAACACGTTTAAATACTTGAAACACACGTGCATTTAAGTACACAAAGAATAAAATGCATAATTTAAATAACATAAAACATGCATTTAAATATCATGAAGAAAAAACATGCATTTACATAACATGAAGAAAAAACATGCATTTAAATAACATGAAGAAAAAAACATGCATTTAAATAACATGAAGAAAAAAACATGCATTTAAATACCATGAAGAAAAAAACATGCATTTAAATAGCACGAAGAAAAAAACATGCATTTAAATAGCACGAAGAAAAAAACATGCATTTATATAGCACAAAGAAAAAACATGCATTTAAATAGCACGAAGAAAAAAACATGCATTTAAATAACACGAAGAAAAAAACATGCATTTAAATAGCACGAAGAAAAAAACATGCATTTAAATAGCACGAAAAAAAACATGCATTTAAATAGCACGAAGAAAAAAACATGCATTTAAATAGCACGAAGAAAAAAACATGCATTTACATACACAAAAAACATGCATTTAAATAACATAACACATGCATTTTAATAACGAAGAAAAAACATGCATTTAAATAGCACGAAGAAAAAAACATGCATTTAAATACACAAAAAACATGCATTTAAATAACATAACACATGCATTTTAATAACGAAGAAAAAACATGCATTTAAATAGCATGAAGAAAAAACATGCATTTAAATAGCACGAAGAAAAAAACATGCATTTAAATAGCACGAAGAAAAAACATGCATTTAAATAGCACGAAGAAAAAAACATGCATTTAAATAGCACGAAGAAAAAAACATGCATTTAAATACACAAAAAACATGCATTTAAATAACATAACACATGCATTTTAATAACGAAGAAAAAACATGCATTTAAATAGCATGAAGAAAAAAACATGCATTTAAATAACAAGAAAAAAAACATGCATTTAAAAAGCATGAAGAAAAAACATGCATTTAAATAGCATGAAGAAAAAAACATGCATTTAAATAACAAAGAAAAAAACATGCATTTAAATAGCATGAAGAAAAAACATGCATTTAAATAGAATGAAGAAAACACATGCATTTAAATAGAATGAAGAAAACACATGCAATTAAATAGCATGAAGAAAAAAAACATGCATTTAAATAGAATGAAGAAAATACATGCATTTAAATATAAAACTACTAATAAATGTACATAAAGGAATGTAAAATGAAAGTTTATTCATGAGATAACTCAATCATTACAGTATAATATTAAACAGATTTAAAATCGAACAACTAATTTTAACTAAATGAAGTAAATTCATTAAAAGAAAAGAAGGAATATATATAAATTTGATATAATTTGATAGAAAAATCATGCAAAAACACGTATTAACCAATAAATGTATTAATAAATATATCAAATAAATGTATTTAAGTGAGTCACCTGGTCCACTGATGTCTGGCAGGTGTGTGAATCTCTCATTGCAGAAGTTTCCTTCACAGCAGCAGAAAAACACCTGAGGATTCTCCTCTGTGGCCACACACTCCTGCCTGTAGTGCGCGCGCACACACACACACACACACACACACACACACACACACACACACACACACACACACACACACACACACACACACACACACACACACACACACGTATTAATTCCTAATTTATAATTAGTAGTAACATTTACTTTTATTACTAATCACATTAATATTAATGTTAATGTTGTTATTAATTCAGATTAGGGCTGCACGATTCTGGCTAAAAGGAGAATCACAATATTTTGCTTAGAATCGTGAGAAAATTGTAATGTTGATTCTATTATTGTTGCTTTTATCACTGTTACTCTTAAACATAAGGTAAAACAACACTGATGATTTCAGGCGTATCTGTAGCTCTACTGTAAATGCTGGACTTGAACAGACTTTAAATGTGTCCTGGTCATTATTGCACAGTAAAGTGATGACATCAGAACACAACTACTCATAATTCTGAAGTTGAATTATTATGTTTGAGACATGCTTATCATTTGTCATTGACAACATTATTAGACCATTTCATTTCACTGGTGAAATGAGACATTGGTCATCATCAGATTCCCTCCTGCATTATATAGGCTAGGAGTAGCTATACTGACCCAGTAAACATGTGGCCCATGGATTATTACTTTTAAATTAATCCTAAATTTGTAACCATCACAGAGAGTTCGCCTCTCGCATCATTCAAATCACATGTATGAAAGCATTTAGGCTTTCCTGTAAAGTGTAATGATGATGGAAGACGTTGTGGTGGGTTATTGGGGATGTGGTGGGTTTCTTAGGTTATTAAAGGTGTTTTCTGTCACTAGTTTAGCCTGTATTAAAACATTCAGTGTAAGCTGCACGATTAATCATTAAAAGATCAGGATCTCAACACCCACGCAACATCAATTATAAATGATGCTGATTTGCATACGTTTATTAATCCTTCCAATCGCTGCATTCAAATCTGTGTTTAGTTATAAACAGTTAAATAACACAGCAGTACTGGGAGAACAGTTTATAGTTTAGATCAAACCACTGATGTTTACGGTAAAGATTATAATCACCATCATATGCATTTAACTTGATGCTCAAAATGAAAAGTTGTAGGCAGCAGTTACATTATTTGACCAATAGGTGGAGACAACCAGCCATCAAAAATACACTGAATAATTCAGAAATGATCATCTAGCAAGTGAAACATGAAGATTTATGAGTGAAGAACTGAAGCATTTATTGAAGATGAGACTGAAATAAATATGGTTTATACAGATTATAACTTTGGATTTCTATATTTAGTGATATCAGCAGCAGTAGTAGTAGGAACAGTCAATTTTTCACTGAATATTTTACAGTTTGTTTTTATTTAGCTGATTATTTCTTCGTTTTCCTCGTAATTAAATTACAGCTTCTCAGTTCTGTGTTTTTTTCAAGACCAAAAGAGTCTTGCAGTGCTGTTTTTGCAATAAATGGAAAGCAATCGTCTCCTCCCCTTTTTGGCTGATCTGAAAAATGGTCTGATCCGTGACTAAAAAAACCATAATGTGTAAAACCATGAGACTTGTGATCAGTTACACCCCTACTTCCTGAGAAACGATCACTCTGTGCCACATACTGAATGTCATTTACAGCTTTATTACTTGATATTCACAGTCTATACAG
This sequence comes from Danio aesculapii, assembly GCF_903798145.1. Taxonomy (NCBI): domain Eukaryota; kingdom Metazoa; phylum Chordata; class Actinopteri; order Cypriniformes; family Danionidae; genus Danio; species Danio aesculapii. Next base: position 1,115,824 of record NC_079458.1, read on the forward strand.
GTTCTGTTCACTAAAGTAGACCTCATTGGCAGCCACGCACATCCTTGCAATAGTAAACAAACAGTGCGTCAGCTCATGAGTGATTTCTCGGTCGCGAATACGTCATTACATGAAGACAGAAATGACATATTGAGGGTGAATTATACGTTATAAATACAGTGTGTGATACTTTTAACACCATTTGGAGGTGTCCATGATGCTGAGCAATGAATATAAAACAATGTGAAGACTTGTGCGTCTGCCTTTACGCTTCTCTCCTGACCTTAAAGAAATGATAATTGGCTGAATCGTGGAGATGCTGGATTAAGATCATGTGTAGGGTCTAATCGAGATGGCCATCTTTATTTGATTAATCGTGCAGCTCTAATTTAAATAATCAGACAATATTTGCTGTGCTTGCAACACTCCTTTTGCTCTAAAAGGTTTTCATGACTTCAACACATTTAAATTGAACAATAAATCTAGAGTGAATTATGCCAAGGGTAGTGAAGATGAGCAGCGCAGACTCTGAATGAGTGAACATCACTGTCATCTTCATAATGATATTAACATCCTCATGCAGAACACTTGAGCTCTTCTAGCGATTGTGTGTTGAATGTGAAGTTACAGAAGCTTTAGAGCAGTAATCCAGCATGTTTAATTAAAGCAGTGAATGTGTGTGAAGCAGGACAGACAGACCGCTGGAAAAACTGCTGTGTGTGTCGCTATTGTGTTTGATGCAGCAGCAGCACATTCACAACAACACAGAAACAGCCAGAGCACATTCTGCTGACACATCACTCACTGTGTGTGTGCGTGTGTGTGTGAAGGTGTGAATGAGTGCATGTGTGTCTGTGTGTCTAGGTGCGAGTGAGTGTGTGTGTGTGCTTGTGTGTTTGTTTGTGCGTGCGTGAGGCTGTGTAAAAAAACGTGCAACTCTTCACATCTACTTCAGTAGTCAGTCAGCAGCATAATACTAATTGCAGACCAGCAAAGATAAGAGAGATGAAATAAGGTGTGTGTGTGTGTGTGTGTGTGTGTGTGTGTGTGTGTGTGTGTATCCAGAGAGGTTTCCAGAAAACACAGAAACACTCGCTTCATAGAAAGAGCACAAACGCTCCATTAGATGATGTAAGACGACTGCAAACCCTCATCTGACCTGAAGACACTTCACTGCCAACACACAGCATTAGAGCGACAGCACACACACACACACACACACACACACACACACTTAAAGCCAACACAATGCTATCATGAGGATGCTCTTGTTCTGCTGACTGTAGTTTAGTTATTATCATCTGTCATAGCAGTGGAAGTCATTGAGCTATGAGGCATGACCCTAATTTAGTTGTTATTACCTGTCATAGTGGTTAAAGTCATTAAGAAAGTGTTCATACACTTATTATCCTTGTTTAGTTGGTTTCCCATGTCATAGCAGTTGAAGTCATAGAGCCAGCGCTGAAACATTTATAACTCTACTTTAGTTGTTATTACCTGTCATGGAAGTTAAAACAGTCAAGTAGGCACTCATACAGCTATACTTAGTTTAGTTGTTATTAACCTGTCATAGCAGTTGAGCTAGTCACTGAGGTAGTACTCATACAGTTACAACTCGAGTGTAGTTGTTGTTATTACCTGTCATAGCTGTTAAAGTCATCAAGACAACGCATGAACAGTTATGGTTATAGTTTAGTTGTTATTACCTGTTATAGCAGTTAAAGTCATTAAGCAAGCACTCATACAATTATAAATCTAGTTTAGTTGTTATTACCTGTCATGGCAGTTAAAGCTTTCGAACCAGTGCTCATACCGTTATGACTATACTTTAGTTGTTATTACTCATACAATTATATCTCTAGTTTAGTTATTACATGTCATGACAGTTAAAGTCATCAAGCTAGTAGTCATACAGTTATAACTATAGTTTAGCTGTTATTACCTGTCATGGGAACTAAAGTCATCGAGCTAGTAGTTATACAGTTATAACTATAGTTTAGCTGTTATTACCTGTCATGGGAACTAAAGTCATCGAGCTAGTAGTTATACAGTTATAACTATAGTTTAGCTGTTATTACCTGTCATGGGAACTAAAGTCATCGAGCTAGTAGTCATAAAGTTTAACTCTAGTTTAGTTATTACCTGTCAGCAGTTAACATCATCAGGTCATTGCTCGTACAGCTATGGTTATAGTTTAGTTGTTATTACCTGTCATAGCAGTTGAAGTCATTGAGCTAGTGCTCATAGAGTTATAAACCTAGATTAGGTGTTATTACCTGTCATAGCAGCTAAAGACATTGAGCTAGTGCTCATACAGTTATAAATCTAGTTTAGGTGTTATTACCTGTCATAGCACTTAAAGTCATCAAGTCAGTGCTCATACAGTTATGGTTATAGTTTAGCTGTTATTACCAGTGATAACACTTAAAGTCATTGAGCAAGTACTCAAACAATTATAAATCTAGTTCAGTTGTTATTACCTGCCATAACAGTTAATGTCATTGAGCTAGTACTCATACAGTTATAGCTCTAATTTAAGTGTTATTACCTGTCATAGCAGTTAAAGTCATCAAGCCAGCATTCATACAGTTATAACTATAGTTTAGTTGTTATTACCTGTCATAGGAATTAAAGTCATCAAGTCAATGCTCATACAGTTATGGTTATAATTTAGTTGTTATTACCTGTTATAGCAGTTAAGGTTATTGAGCAAGTTCTCATACAATTATAAATCTAGTTTAGGTTTTATTACTTGTCATGGCAGTTAAAGTCATTGAGCTAGCACTCATACAGTTATAACTCTAGTTTAGGTGTTATTACCTGTCATAGCAATTAAAGTCATCAAGTCAATGCCCACACAGTTATGGTTATAGTTTAGTTGTTATTACCTGTTATAGCAGTTAAGGTTATTGAGCAAGTTCTCATACAATTATAAATCTAGTTCAGTTGTTATTACCTGTCATAACAGTTAATGTCATTCAGCTAGTACTCACAGAGTTATAACTCTAGTTTAGGTGTTATTACCTGTCATAGCAGGCAAGTAATCAAGCCAGCGTTCATACAGTTATTAACTATAGTTTATTTGTTATTACCTGCTGTAGCAGTTGAAGTTGTCAAGCAAGTACTCCAATTATAACTATAATTCTTATGACAGGTAATAACAACTAAAGTCATCTAGCTAGTAGTCATACAATTATAACTCTAGTTGTTACTACCTGTTGTAGCAGTTAATGTCATTGAGCTAGTTCTCATACAGTTATAACTCTAATTTAAGTGTTATTACCTGTTATAGCAGTTAAAGTCATCAAGTCAGCATTCATACAGTTATAACTATAGTTTAGTTGTTATTACCTGTCATAGGAATTAAAGTCATCAAGTCAGTGCTCATACAGTTATGGTTATAGTTTAGTTGTTATTACCTGTTATAGCAGGTAAGGTTATTGAGCAAGTTCTCATACAATTATAAATCTAGTTTAGGTGTTATTACCTGTCATGGCAGTTAAAGTCATTGAGCTAGTTCTCATACAGTCATAACTCTAGTTTAGGTGTTATTACCTGTTATAGCAGTTAAAGTCATCAACCCAGCATTCATACAGTTATAACTATAGTTTAGGTGTTATTACCTGTCATAGCAATTAAAGTCATCAACCAGCATTCATACAGTTATAACTATAGTTTAGGTGTTATTAATTGTCATAACAGTTAAAGTCATCAACCCAGCATTCATACAGTTATAATTATAGTTTAGTTGTTATTACCTGTTATAGCAGCTAAGGTTATTGAGCAAGTTCTCATACAATTATAAATCTAGTTTAGGTGTTATTACCTGTCATGGCGGTTAAAGTCATTGAGCTAGTTCTCATACAGTTATAACTCTAGTTTAGGTTGTTATTACCTGTTATAGCAGTTAAAGTCATTAACCCAGCATTCATACAATTATAACTATAGTTTAGTTGTTATTACCTGTTATAGCAGTTAAGGTTATTGAGCAAGTTCTCATACAATTATAAATCTAGTTTAGGTGTTATTACCTGTCATGGCGGTTAAAGTCATTGAGCTAGTTCTCATACAGTTATAACTCTAGTTTAGTTGTTATTACCTGTTATAGCAATTAAAGTCATCAAATCAGTGCTCATTCAGTTTTGGTTATAGTTTAGTTGTTATTACCTGTCATAGCAGTTAAAGTCATTGAGCAAGTTCTCATACAATTATAAATCTAGTTTAGTTGTTATTACCCGTCATAGCGGCATTCATACAGTTATAACTCTAGTTTAGTTGTTTAACCTGTCATAGCAATTAAAGTCATCAAATCAGTGCTCATACAGTTATAGTTATAGTTTAGTTGTCGTTAACTGTTGTAGCAGTCATTAAACTAGTACTCATAAGATCATAACTCTAGTTTGGGTGTTATTACCTGTCATAGCAGTTGAAGTAGTCAAGCTAGTACTCGTACAAATTCTAACTGTAGTTTAGGTGCTATTATCTGTGGTAGCAGTTAAAGTCATCTAGTAATCGTCCAAAAAAAGTCATTGCTAGTACACATACAGTTGTAACTGTAGTTTAGTTGTTATTACCTGTCGTAGCAGTTGAAGTCGTCGAGCCAGCAGCCCTTCTTGACGAGCTGAATGGAGCCGGAGTTGTTCCTCCAGGAGGCGTAGCAGTGCGAGCGCTTGTCGTTCTCACCTTCACATCGCTCCACACCGCTACGGTTCGTCTTCTCCACCTCCCAGTTAACGTTAAAGTACAAACACTCCCGCGTGTCCACCTCGCCATGACTGGGGCCTGTAAACAAACACACACACCGTTAGAAACCAGAACCACTATATTAAAGGTCCTAAGAAATTAAAGTATTGTTAGTTTTTAGGATACCTGTGGACCAAATATGCAGAATGTAAACTATTTCACCAGGAAAAGTCACACACTGAAAGTAAGCGAGTTGCTGAAGCACATATTGAATAGTGATCAGTGAAAGGTGTTTCTGTGTGGAGTTTGCATGTTCTCCCTGTGTTGGCGTAGGTTTGCGCGTGCTCCGGTTTCCCCCACAGTCCAAACACATGCGCTATAGGGGAATTGATGAACTAAGTTGGCCGTAGTGTATGAGTGTGTGTGTGAATGGGTGTTTCCCAGTACTGGGTTGTAGCTGGAAGGGCGTCCGCTGTGTCAAACATATACTGGAATAGTTGGCGGTTCATTCCCTGATCCCTGATAAATAAAGGACTGAATCAAAGGAGAATGAATGAATGAATCAGTGAAAGGTTGAGGTGTTGAAGCCTTAAAACAGCATCTTTTTAATTAGAGAGCCTCATATAAGCCTTCAGATGAATCCAGCACGGAGTTAAGCCGTGCAAGCAGACTCACGCTGACACACAGCAGACATAAAGAGAGACGTGTTCCCACATTCCTTCAGGGACGCCGCCTGACATTTTCCTGCTTTTAATTAAACAATGACAGTAATTGTTTCCTCATTAGAGTGTAATTGATGAGGTTTGTAAGAGGCCGAGAGGAGAGGCTGTCAACAAACAGCACAGAAAGAGCAGCGATCAGTCACTGGTGTCACACACACACACACACACACACACACACACACACACACACACACACGGGCACGGGCACGCAAACGCACACAAGCCTAAAAAAACTCACACTCGAACACACAACTGCACAGGCAAGCACAAACACACACACACACACACACACACACACACACAAACACTCACAAGTACACACACATAAATGCTAACACAACAAGCCCACAAACTCAAACACACACACACACACATACACAAACAAGTGCACAAACTCACACACATCCAAAAACACTCACATGTACACACACACACATCCAAAAACACTCACATGTACACACACAAACACACACACACAAAAATACAAACACAAACACTCACAAACTTACACACAAGTGCACTAAGCACACACAAATACAAGCACACAAAAAGATACACACAAATGCACACGAAAGCATAAACAAACACACACACTCCCAAACTCAAGCACAAAAAAAACACAGATGATCAATTACAAACACAAATTCACACACAAACACTCAAACTCAAGCACACACACACGCACACCAACACATGCGCATAAAGCACACACACAACTTCAAGCACACAAACACACAAAAACATACAATTGCACATACAAAAACACACAAATACACACATAAGCACAGACTAATGCACACACAAGCACAAACACACACACACACACACACACACACACTGACAAATTTAAGCACAATAGCGCACACACACACACACACACACAAGCACAAAATTATACAACAATGCTCTAAATGCACACACAATCACAAAAACAAACACACACACAGACACACTGACAAATTTAAGCACAATAGCGCACACACACACACAAACACACACAAAAATATACACAAATGCTCTAAATGCACACACAAGCACAAAAACAAACACACACACACACACACTGACAAATTTAAGCACAATAGCGCACACACACACACACACACACACACACACAAAAATATACACAAATGCTCTAAATGCACACACAAGCACAAAAATAAACACACACACACACACACACACACACAGACAAATTTAAGCACAATAGTGCGCGCACACACACACACACACACACAAGCACAAATCCACTCACAGACAAATACAGATGCACACAAACACCAATATAAACGCACACACAAACACAAGCTCTAGATGTAAGCGCTGCATGAAACTGGAAAACAGGCAATATTCACAGCAATACTGTAATACGATATTACGATAATATTCAGTGTCATTACATTTCCCAGTGTTTCCTCTAGGATTTTAGTCTTTTACACAGATCCATCAACTAACTGTGGCGTTATTTCAATGACAAATGTGAGCGCAGTATTACAAGTCGAGATCGCATTTATGTAATACAAGCATGGGGATCTCTGCTAGCGCGCCGAACTCCTCTGCTTGTGCACAAAACCTCTTGCACACCCCCTCAAATATAAGCAGGTCAAGTGCAGATCTTCTTGTGCGCTCTCAGATAAACACTGCTGAAGTGTGATTTAGTGCGTTTATGTAACGAGTATGTCTCCAACACTTCTTAGATTTGCTAGGAATATTTCTGAATGTCTCCAATAGACCTACAGAGCGGTATTAACGCGCCCTGATGTAAAGTGAGTTATTGTTATGTAAGATAAAGTCATTGTATGCAGCACCACAGACCTTTATCTATAAATAAAGTATATTAATATAATTTGTGTTCATCAGAACTGAAAGCTACGTCATGTTTACTGGCCTCACGCATCACGCAGCTGCCAGTCAGTCAGCACGTCACCTTAAAGGGTTAAACAGATTACAGAAAAGTCAGCGCTGTTATAATCCACCTAATACATTTTGGTGAGATTATAACCCTCTATTAAAAAAACAACGACTGAATGTTTTGAATGAGAAGCTATAATGCAGCCGTGGCGGGATGAGTTTTGGTGTGGCGCCCCGCCACGGACGAATGAGTGTAGCGGAAACCATGCTTTCCCTACAGAAAATCTATTTTCATTAGCTTTAAAAACATTTATTTGTTTAATAATCAATCAAATAAACAGAAAACTGATTTTTTTAAATATTTAAGCACATCTTCAGGCTAAAAAGGTAAACATTTAGACTTTAAAACAGAAAGAATGAGTGTAAACTGGATTCTCATTGACTATTGTTATGTTCCTTTCTCTGATACCGATATTCATGTACTATTAATGCAAGATATGAAGAGTTTAGATGCAAACATTTTGAGATTTCCTCTAAAATTTGCATTTTTAATCAGGCTCCTGTGTGTATGTTCAGTAATATCACTTTTATGGCAAAGAATAAGTCCTTTTCCTGGTCTTTAAAGTGAAATATCTTAACATAAACAAAAGGCGGCTGAGAGAAAAAATGTTTGTCATCTTTTTTGCATCATTTTTGCACAGCCCTTTTGCATCCGAACTCTTCATATGTCATTTTTCAACTATTGTGCAGGCCTAAATGTGGTTCAGTAAAGAGTGAAAATCCAATCAAATGAATCCTGAAAATCCTGAAAGCTCTCATGTTGACAGAGAAGAGTCTGGATCCCATTTAACCCGATCCACACACACAGACATCTCCAAAACCACATCCACAACATTCCAGACCAGATCCTGATGAAAAGCAGACGAGCAAACCACTAAACACACACTGAACAGCAGAAGCCACACAAAACACCACAACTGACAAACACAATCAGCACTGATTAGAATAATGACACTAGACTTGCTCATAATGTGCTAATTGTCATTTTACCAGTGTAATATCTTCAATAACACAAACTAAACGATTAGTGTTGAGAATCAAAAGCATTAGCTGTGTGATGAAGACTATTAGAATGCAGTAAACACAAACACATTCATTTAAATGATAAGCAGAACTCATCCCTGCATGGGTTAATTTTTATAAGATATGATAGTCTGGTAATATTTTACAAGCTATGAAGACGATGGTCATTTATAGTAAATTAAAAAAGTGTTTTATATTAATTTATAATTTATTTACATTTATAGCAATGCAGCGTTTTTTACAATTCTATAGTAAACTAATTGAACTGATCTGTTGTGGTGATTCTACAGTTGCTATGGTAACAAAACTACATTAATTAATCCGTTGTGGTTATTGTAGTTGCTACGGTAACAACAACTATAGTAATTGATCTGTTGTGGTGATTCTACAGTTGCTATGGTAACACAACAACTATAGTAATTGATCTGTTGTGGTGACTCTACAGTTTCTATGGTAACACAACAACTATAGTAATTGATCTGTTGTAGTGATTCTACAGTTGCTATGGTAACACAACAACTATATTAATTGATCTGTTGTGGTGATTCTACAGTTGCGACGGTAACACAACAACTATATTAATTGATCTGTTGTGGTGATTCGACAGTTGCTATGGTAACACAACTACATTAATTAATCCGTTGTGGTGATTCGACAGTTGCTACGATAACAACAACTATAGTAATTGATCTGTTGTGGCGATTCGACAGTTGTTATGGTAACACAACTACAGTAATATGAACAAACGACCCAATACTGTAGTTTTCTACACTTATAGGTAGGGCCAGACAGAATCTGTAGACATTTTGTGATACTTCTGCGGAGAACTTTGTTAAAAATCTGCAGATTTATGAGGATTTTAGGAATATCATAACTAAAAACTTGATATATTAAATAAAAAAATAATATCTTTAACTTATGTAATGTTTACAATGCAAATCCACTTTACTTGGTAAACAAAGCAAGTCTCTCAAATAATCAAAGACAGACAATATTACTCTACAAATTATATTGTAAATGAGAATATTTTTATATTAGTCAATAAAATTACTGAAGTTAATTTAAAAACTGTATAACTATAAATGTACACATCTACACAAGTAAATAATCAGAGTTAATGATGGGCTAAAAATCTGCAGAAATATGCGCGCGCAGATTCTGTGTGGGCCTACTCATAGGGGATATTACACCCCTGTTTAATTTAGTAAAATTTAAAGTATACTACAGTATTTATTACAGTTTATTAGCTCACTATAGTCCGAATTAGCCACTAAACTGTCAAAACGTAAAATACTTATGATTTCTCGTGAGATCAGGCTGTGTAGATTGTTTATTTTATTTTATGCTGATGCACTCCCCTGCAGAATCATCATCATCTAAAGGATTATTTTTTACAGATAGAGATATTCAAGTCATCTGGTAAAATTGTATTGATATCACAACTTTATTGCAATGTTTATTCCAATATTGTGCAGCCCTAATCTGAATATTAAATCACTTCATCAGAATAAATAGTTTTACAGACACAAACTGCAGTCAAACGTCAGATTTACAAAACAATAATGCACCAACATTAAAGATGAGATGATTCCCCAGTTTCTCTGACACACAAAGTAGATGATTTAATCCTAAAGAGAGCGTGTCTGAGGCCTGATCTATTCAGAAAGAGCTTCATAATGCTCCATTTACACATAAAGCACGACTCGGCATTCACAAACAAATGAGATAAAAACACAGAAGCAGCTCTTTATTAAAAACATAACAGTAAAAGCATTTTATTACTCCTCAGGGAAAGAGAAAAAGAAACACCAGCTGTGTTTAGGAAAAAATGAACTGAGCTGTTTTACTAGGCGGCATGAAAAAGCCTAATTTCAGCCAATCAGCTGTATTTTCTACAGCAGGAGAAGAAACCCGGCGGTGAAAATCTTATTTGTGAAAGATAAACTCCCACAGAGAGCTGAAAATAAACGGCTGGCAGTCGAACACACACCAACTACATGAGGAGACGCTTCATGACACTGATCCAGAAATGAGCATCAGTGTGTATGCGTGTCTGTCTGTACACACACACACCACTTCTGTCTACAGTTCAGCAAAAGGTGAAGGAAAAGAACACACTCAAACCGAGCATTCCTCATCTGATAAATAAGAGTTCAGCGCTGTTGAAAATCTAGAGCTTCACAATATTGCATCGGTTTATTTAAAAGTAGAAGCAAATCATTTGTGCATCTCAATGCAACACTGAATCATTTGATCACTCCTGAATGAATATGACTCTGAATCATTCGAGTCAGTGATTCAATTATTCATTTTGAATGAATGATTCAGTGAATCGCTTATTAAGACCTACTGGTGGTATTACCGTCATATTTATTAATCCATGACAGTCTTAAACACAAGCACACAAATTAAAATCCCCCAAAATATTAAGATCTGCTCAACTATTTAACCCGTTTCCCAACACACTAGCACTGGAGCCGAACACATACACAATGAGAGCTTTAATTTCTAGTCCTCTCAGTTAAACAATGCATTCATTCATCAGTCTCACAGATTTGCCTCAGAAGTTAATGAGCAGCATCTGTCTTCAGTGTTTTCAGATGAATGACACACTGCTCTGTACTGGCCCTTGATGACTCAATTAACACATCCCATTAACACATTACACACAACGGACCGGGCTCTCCAGCGCTCCCCTTCACTCCAGAATAAAACACTGAAACCTTCTGACACAGAACCAGCAAAAGCAGTCAACATGCAGAAGAAAAAAAATCCTTTCTGCGAGTTAATCAAGAGTGAAATACTACTACAACAACGACAACAACTACTCTAACAACAACAACTACTCCAACAACAACAACAACAACAACAACTACTCCAACAACAACAACAACAACTACTCCAACAACAACAACTACTCCAACAACAACAACTACTACAACAACTACTACTCCAACAACAACAGCAACAACAACAACAACTACTACTACTACTCCAACAACAACAACAACAACAACAACTACTACTACTACTCCAACAACAACAACAACAACTACTCCAAAAACAACTACTACTCCAACAACAACAACAGCAACAACTACTACTACTCTAACAACAACAACAACAACAACAACAACAACTACAAAACAACAACTACTACTCCAACAACAACTACTACGACTACAACTACTACAACTATAACAACAACTACTACAACAACAACAAAACAATAACTACTGCTACTCTAACTACTATTATTCCAACAACAACTACAACTATAACAAAAACTACAACAACAACAACTACGCCTACTACTACTATAGCTACAACAACGACACCTACTAAAACAACTGCAACTACTACTACAACAACAACTACTGCAACAATGACAACTACTACTCCAACAACTACAACAACTACTACTACGACTATAACGACAACTACAACAACTACTACTACGACTATAACGACAACTACAACAACTACTACTCCAAAACTAATACAACACTAATACAACTACAACAATAACTACAGCAACAACAACAATTACTACAACTACAACAACAACTACTACTACTACTACAAGAACAACTACTACAACTATTACTTAAATTACTCATAAATTAAGCCAACTTAATATTTACATTCCACAGCTGTTAACTAGGTAACCAATTGAGGACCATTTTCACATGTTGCGTGACATCATTACATCTGCTATAGTTATATTTACGGCAGCGAAGTTATTATTGATTATTACAGCAGAATGAGAGTATATAGTTCATATCATCCTAGAAAATAACTTGCGTCAGTCTTAGTACACGAAGCAACTACAGAAGAGTCCAGCTTTAAATAGTAAAATTACCTTTGAATATTTTGAGCAAGATGCTAATGGTCTAATCCAATTCAATGATCTATGCTAAGCTAAGTGTTCCTTCCGTAACTCAGATATCAACTGAATGGATTCAGAAATGGTAAAGCTCAACTGTTAACATAATCAGTTCACTGTTAATTTTAGTGAATGTATTCATAATTAGATTAATTGATTCAACTAAGGGCTGCATGGTGGCACACCGGGTAGCATGCTCGCCTCAAAGCAAGAAGGTCGCCGGTTCGAGCCTCGGCTGGGTCAGTTGGCGTTTCTGTGTGGAGTTTGCATGTTCTCCCAGTGTTCGCGTGGGTTTCCTCCGGGTTCTCCGGTTTACCCAACAAGTCCAAAGATATGTAGTATAGCTGAATTGTGTTGGCTAAATTGTCTGTAGAGTATGAGTGTGTATGGATGTTTCCCATTGATGGGTTGCAGCTGGAAAGCCATTCGCAGCATAAAACATGCTGGATAAGTGAATAAAGGGACTAAGCCGAAAAGAATGAATGAATGAACGAATGATTCAACTAATAAACTAAAAATGAATCCAATCTGCTCGTCAAGTTATCTTCGTGGGAGGAAAAATATATTTCAATGCTTTTGCATTCTCACACTAATTGGGTAATGTTGTGTGTAAATTTCATTCACTGAAGAGCCACTTCCAATATAGGTGTTGGAATTTACATTGGCGCTAACTGGTGTTGTCAAAAGAACTGGTGCTAAGTTGATTTAAAAAGAATAAATAAAGCTAGCCCTACTAGGTTTTCACCTATTTTTTTTTCCAGGTACATTAAAAAGGGGAATTATTTTAAAAAAAAAATAGTAAATATACATATATATAGCCTAAATGAATGCCAATCTAACTTTATTTAATAAATGTGTGTATTTATTTTTGGTTAGTAAATAGTATCTATTCTATTTGGGCCACTTCAGGCTACCAAAAACTGAAGAGTGTCTGCACAAAAGGCTAGCAGGGATTTAGCAATTTCGGGAGCCCTGAAGAGATATAAAATGAGTCTATTTCCAAAAACAGTGAAGTGTTCCTTTAAAGTAGTTATTAAAGGAGTGTCTGGCCTCTGTTTTACGACTCTGACATTTCACTGCTCCTGAATGCCGCTTCTCTCAGCAGGATGGAGGCACATTCAGGTCAAGGATGATTCCTTCCCTCTACATATTAAAGCAGGATAATTTCAGGGAAGAACCGGTCGCTCGTCATCTAGATAATTACTCATAATAGGCAGGATTCGCCATCCATCACAGATGTCCTGCAATTCATCTACAATTAAAGTCTTCATGAACAGGAAGTTAGCGACATGTTGGCTCAGTGGTTAGCACTGCCACACGGCAAGGCGGCATCCGCTACATAAAACATATGCTGGATAAGTTGGCGGTTCATTCTGCTGTGGTGACCCCTGATGAATAAAGGGACTAAGTCAAAGGAAAATGAATGAATGAATGAATGAACAGGAGGTTGCTGCAGATTGTATTGCAGTATGATGATCCATTTTTAACTATAACCGAATATTAAGCAGGAGGCGGGGTTGTATTTGAGCTCCGCCTCTCATGGTGTTCTCACAGCAAACTAATGCTTGAAAGGGGTGTGGCTAAGATTATTACACCCAATCAAAGTCCTCAGTGAAGAACAGATATTCCCTAGAGTTTGTAGTGAAGTTTGAGCTGAAATTACCACACAGATATTGTTCTCTACCTCTCTGAAACTGACCCTTTTAGGCTTTGATCCTAATTGTGGTGTTTCGGTGACTGTCGCTTTAAATTCAAATGAGATTGTGCTCTTTTTCAGAAGAGGGCGGAGCTACAAATGCACATGTATCAGCATAGCAGCAGATTCAAAATAAGACTGAGGTCTTAATGAGGGAGGGATGGGAACTAGTAGGCGGGGCTTTCCCTCTCAGATGACGCGTACAAAGGGAAAATGTCAATCAAAGTGTTTCTGCAGACTGTTTCACACACAGACTCAAACAAATACACACAAGCACAGACCGACACACACACAAAGCAGACAATCAACCTCAGAATTACTCAAACGCAGACACACACTCAGGCCCCGTTTACACTAGTACATTTTAGTTTTTAAACGGTGTTGAAAACTGCTGAAAACGCACACCACGTGAGCACACACACACTCTGGCATGCGCTGAAGCGATGAGAGCTGTGCACGTCAGACTGTTCATCAATGATCTTCCACTGGATCTAATCTCACTATATTTGTTAAACGTGATATTTAACTCATCTTGCTGTCTATTATCTAATGACATATTCCCCGACTTCGGTCTTTTGAATCTATTACGCCTAGTTCACCCTACAGGATTTTAACCCTGATTTAAACCCTATTTGGAAGTTAACGAGCTCGCCGACAGATCGGGCTGTGATCGGGAAGAAATCTGCGGGTGCTCGGCGCTCGCCAGTCTTTATGCGTGAACTACTGAACAACCCATCAAAGAGGCTCGCTGAAGCGTCGCCGACACCTCACAGACGGAAATCCAATATCTAGCATGCTGAATAAAAATAAAATCAATTTAATTGGGTTCAATTTAAACAAACAAGTAATGTTCAACTTAATTAGTTTGTTTTAAATTCAGCCCAAATAAATTGTTTACAACCTCTTAACTTAAAATGTAGTAAATCCAAGGAATCATCTTTGAATCGTTTTTTTCAGTGCATGCAGTCAGATGTAGTGACGATCTGCAGCCAATGAGAGAGCATATCAGCATGAGCTGAATGCCTGTGTGCTCAGGAGCTCAACAGAAACGTCTGTGATTGGCCAGAATGCTTCATTCTGCGTTAACACGGACACGAGAGTAGGCTATATTAACAGGGGAACTAGAATTCTGTAACTATTAGAATTACTATACTGCTCATTCTGACCGTTCGCATATAAAACCTCATATTGTCACGTCTGTCACCAAAATCGATGGCATGATAATCGTAACCGAAGCGAACCGTGAGACCAGTGTAGATTCACACCTGTTTAATTTATGTAACCAAGTACACTGATTCTGCACGTTTGACTGATTGTTTGCCTTCATTTCCTATAATGTATAAACTTATTGTATGGTATACTTTTATAAATGGCCATTATTGATTATTAAAACTGATGTTCAGTGAAAGAGACTTATTTTCAATGGGAATTAAAGGAGGCAGTGATGTTATAGGCTCCATTTTGTTATAAATATGCATACAGTGAAGATGAAGCTCATATAAATATATAGCTACACGCCGCCTCAACATTTTTAGTGTCTGTTTAGCTGCTCATTTCAAAAGGAAAATAGGCAAATCCTCATATCATGTTGTCATTTTATTGATAAGTTGTGAAACAGCGTATCCAAGGTGATGTGAATGAGGTTATACAGTACACTGTTCCCTTTGAAGATTCGCCCGACGTGTCCTCGGGAATCTGTTTTCCATATCAATCTTGAAGTCTGAACTTACAAGGAGAGGATGCAGGACTGACCTGTGTGCACTTAATATTGAGGGAAAGCCCCAATCAGAGAGGTGAATGTCTGCAGCCATTCCTCTGTTTTCAGATGTCTCCGTTTCCCCCCATCCACACTAAAACAGAGCAGCAGCGTGTTTTTTAAATGAAAACGGCCTCTTCAGTGTTTCCAAAATGCTCCGTTTTTTGGCGCTCAAAAACTCTGGTGTAGTGTGGATGGATGGCGTAACCGTAGCAAAACTTGTGCGTTTTAAAATGAAAACATATTAGTGTAAACACAGATTCATTCCTCTGCATGATTGTGCATGTGTGTGTGTGTGTGTGTGTTTGTGTGTGTGTGTCTGACCAGAACAAAGACTGCAAACCATAAAGAAATGTGTGTTTGCATGATAATACAAGATCCAGACAGACACACACACACACATCTGACAAACAACATCCCTAACAGCACACAAGGGTTAATAAACATTACAACAACCACTTCCAAATTGTAGTTGTTATACAATTTTATCCGGATTACTTGATTTTTTCAGTCAGTCTAGTTAAACAAACCCTTTAAACATCTTGTTCATGGATTATTTTATACATACTGTGTGTTTGTTTAATTTTAGGATGTTAATAAAAGCAAATTAATAACATATGAAATCCAAACACACACATAATGTATTGTATTAATATGAAAAAGCTCATAAGCTCTCTAATAACCCTGAAACTGTACATTATGAATATCACTGATGAATTACATTTGATCCTCTTCTAGTGTAGAAACACAACCAAACCCTCTACTACAAAAACAAGTGCTTAAAATGAAGATTATCCTGATGTAGTTGCGCAATAAAACCCGTCGTTGTACTTTATGAATTGCTTTAGCTTGTCTTTTGGCTGCTAAATACATAATTGAGCTTCTTATTTCCTAAATGCAACAGATGCCGCAGCCTTTATTGATAGTGAACGATGCATGACGCTCTTCAGCAGAAAACTCCTTCACATAAGAGAAATGAAACAATCTACAGTCTCTCTCGGAGTTTATTTTGGCAGCGCTCCTGTGGGTTTCTCCTTGTGGTGAAGCGCTCTTTCATTCAGACGCTCAGACACCAGTTTAATTATAGCCGCTGGCCAGAAACACAAACCACAGCTCATACACACAACAATAATCATCATAATCAAGACCATCGCAATAAAAACAAGCCCACAGGAGGTTTCTCTGGAAAGCTTGGCTTGTAATGGATTATATGTACGCTGGATTATGTAATCAGAATCCAAACATCAAGTATCTGTAATTGAGAGTAAACTACTTTTTAAAAGGTTGTAATGGTGGTGGAAATATTGGAAAAAACTGACATTAAGAGCTGCACGAAACCGGGAAAATGTGCAATGTAGTTGAGTATTGTGATAACGATGATTCTTATGATATAATGTTTACTTAGAGAAATGTTTATTTTCATCAGCTGTGTTTTTAAGTCATTTATTTGTGCAATGATATTCAAATAAACAGATTAATTAATTCTAATTCATACAAAAAAAAGATGAAGTCAGGGTGCAAACATTAAGAGCTCTAGTTTAACAATGTAAGCGCAGACTAAGCGCATGCTGCTGAAGCATTAAAGGCATGTCTGAATCCACATTTGCTGTTTTACAGGTGCTGTTTGTTCAAGTTTTGACTCTTCTATCGCATAAAACTAACATCATATATTTGCAGACATTTCAGAAACATGCTAAAAACATTCTTGTTTATCTGAGAAACAATGCTGAAGTCAGATATTCTGCTTTGAATATGTGCGTTACGTGCCGAAACGTCTGTCTTTTAGTTCTTTTAACCCGCCCAATGCCAGTTTAGCCAATTATATTTCAGCACCCGGGTTGCCAGATGGTGGAAAACAGCGTACTTTATTCATTCAGTCAGAAAGGCTCTCAAAGCATGCATCCGTGACTGAAACGCGTCCTCCAGTGGATAGTAGCAGACTCTGAGAAGAGACGCAGATTCAGAGTTCCACATAAGGTAGTTATTTAGCAAATAATAAAAATATTATAAGCGTAAACATTAGGTGAGCGGGTTATACTGTAAACATGTGTCTTAACAACATGCTATGTGACAAGATTTACAGTGATGAGCAATTTGGCTGTTTGCGTCAGATGAAACACGATAGAAATGTAAATACAGCCATTCAGAAGCACACAATAGTGCACTCACTGCACTCCAGCGAAATGATAAGGTTTATAATCTAATTAATACATATTACACGTCTTTAACATTATTAAATGTACATACTGAATCACTGTTGGTTTTGAGTCACAGTTCTAGAGTTCAATCTTAAGCTGTTTATTGTATTTTCCAGATCTGAGCTGAACTCTCTGCTGCTGCTTTCAGTATATGGCAATAAATATCATGTAAAATGCCATTCAAACTCACATTATTAGCGTTTAACACTGAATAAAGCACATGAGGTGTACTTGATTATTGTCAGTATTCTGTTGCTTAGCTGCGGGAAATAGAAGACATACTGCACTTTTAAGAATGGAAAAATACGCTCTGCATCAAGGTGCATGGTCTAACAGGGATGAGCTTATTCTCTTAATGAGTTCTGGGTGTGTTTTCAGCACAATGTGCATTAAACCAATCAGACTTGTCTCCCATTATCGTTAAAAATCAGTTGTGTTGCTCCATGGTACATTTGCTATTTACATGAAAGACTCTGTAAGTGTAAAAACTGAACGCTTCACTAGCCAGAAAACAGTTAAACAGAGCATCTGCAGCGCGAAGATAAAGAAGGAGCCTCCTCCATACAGCCTCTTTACTTTAATTTTACTCTTTACTTTACTCCTTTAGTATCATGGGTAAGGAAACGAGTTGTACACACTCCTCTGAACACATCCATTAGCCCACATATTTAATTTCCTTTGTTAAGCACAAAGATTTGATCAAAACTTTTTCTAAATTCAGTTCTAATCTCCAGCAAAGGAATAAATGAACAATAATAATGAAGTGTGGTCAAAACACTGAGTTATATCCAAACACACGCCCATATAGTGATGCAGACGTCTCCAAAACTCCACAGATGGACAAATCTAAACTTGAGTTTATTCTAACGAATATAAATATGTTTACAACAATGCGCCTTAACACACCTCCTTTTCAGACCAGCACACCCATGAGTTCACAAAGTGGTGCAAATGGATTTGCTATTTAAATAACATGGTGCAAAACATGAAAGTGAAACCTGTGCTCGTATGAACATAGCAACACATCACACCTTATTGCGCCCTTAGACTTTAAGTGAGCCCCTTACATGCTCCCCCTTACACACTCAAGCTCAATTATTTCCGTTCTCTCCCAGGACATCATGGTAAACCTGCTAACATTATCAAGCAATATCTAAGTGCAAACTCTTGAAATCCCTATAAATGAATGAAAAGCT